>NC_049990.1:5869269-5910019 GCF_000003815.2 Branchiostoma floridae
CGTCTGGGGACCGTTTAAATGTAGCTACTCGTTCAGTTCATTTCATTTGAGTGGCAAAAGCTACAAGCGGACGCTCTGGTACCGGTATCAACGACGTAGTGGTGATATATATCACATTTCACTGCATAACATTTATCTTGTTGATTTTCACCCGAGATAACTTCGAAGACATCCATCCTTTCCCACCGTGGAAGGAAGGCGGGAATATCGATTGTGTTTCGGTGCGTTGAATTCTGACGATTTGTCCCCGAGTTTTATGCGCCTCGACAGACCCTACTGTTAGCCTGGGTAACGGCTCATCTCTGGTTCGCTGTGGTGATACTGTATATCAGATAAAGGGCATACCATGCAGTTTCCGTGGTGACTTCCACACTAGCCTCTCGTTGGACTTTCAGTTTTTAATGTTCCGCAGAGTTAGAGACTTATGTTCACAACACTGCGGGAAGGGACCGTTATGGCCTCGAACAGTTAGACCTTACACAGACTTGGATATTCTGAATAACAGATCTTTGAATTTCCCGTTTGATTTATATGCCGTAGGTTTAAACTTTCAACTTATAGTGGACAGCGTTTGCAAACACACAAAATATCAAATACAGAGGAAAAGACATAAATGTATTTTCATTTGCATTTCACCTAAAGGAAAAATTATATAAGTAGAGCTTGAGAGCTTATAATTCCAGACTTTTCATGATTCCAACAGCGTTCACCAAGACATATTGTTCGTGACAATATTCGGATGATGTCCGCAAGATTAATAGCCTTTCAGAGTTCCAGTGATTACCTTTCTTACTACATGCGACAAATAAGAGATATCATTGTAGAGGAGCGTGCACCGAGGGTCGGTTCGTGCAGAAAAGGGAAAACGTGGGTACGGAATATCCACTTTAGATGCCTGATTGATGTTGTTACACAGTCATGTTCATCTTTCTTTGGGTAAATGCGGCTCAGATTTTGACCTCTATCAACTGGAATGCCTCCGCCAGTGGCAGGCTCCAGCATCATGGTATCAGCTTATGGGAAAATGGGGCATTTTAACTGGCTTCCTGAGGGGGAAAATTAGGGTCCGATGGAAGCGGCATCGCATTTAGAGACCTCCAGGACCGGCCCATGTGGTAAATAACATTGCTACGAGCTGCCAAGCCAAGCTGGGTACCAAAGTACAACAGAGGAAGAGGGTGCAATGGCGTTTCTTCAGGGGTAGAGCAGACGGCTATCAACCCAGATGAAGATGGGTGTAATCTCCATTGGTGGACTCCCTATACGCTCTTGGGTAAGAGGGTCAGGGTTGATGCCAGAGTCATTAATCTTCTAACGTTACCAGAAGAAGATCAAGGCCAGAGAAGTCAAAGACATGCCACCTGTTCAATGGCATGGCCAGTAGTGGTTAATTTGAATTTACAACGAGATTTTGGTAGAATTTTCATCCTATGACAAGAATGTGCATGCTAATATATGAGAGCACTCTGCTCCATTGTTGAGAAAAATGCACAAAATAACTGACGTAATAAAAACTTTAATGTACCTTCACATATTGCTATTAGGACTGCTTAGGTCTACACTGCAACACGTTTCATACTTAGTTTTTATTCTTCCAATTATAGGCATCGTTTGTGCCTAATCATCAGAATCAGTGTTTTTGGTGAGCAGCACTCTCTTGGGGCCCGCGTTCCGATACACACAATTCTGTAGGGACTGGGGGAAGTAATTATTATAACTGCAGACCAAAGTAGAAGGAAAATAAGGAGGAATTTCTCATTACCAGAAAATTACAAGACAAATTGTTCTGATAGGAAATTTTGATTACTTTCTTACTTTGGCAACAGACATGACCTGTAGCGGTCACCGAGTTTGACAAGCAAAATGCAATAATGTATTTTCATTCTTGGCGCAACTGACTTCATGTGGCGGTATACAGGGGTTTTTCGTTGAAATGGTGATACATCATGAAAACGAAATTGCATTTTTTTAGATATGAGATACTCCATGTTTGTTTATTATACTTGCATTATCTTTCTGCGATGATGATATAATAACGACCAATAAGCTGTTCATGAATAGTTCTTTAACAAAACGTGGCCTCCATAGTAGGCTCTCTGGTGCCTTTTTTGCGCTCATAATACACCTTTGCTGGCCATTTCTTTGTGTACTGGGCCGGCAGTCAGAAAAGGCCAGCAATCAGCGACCCAGTACAAAAATAAATGGCCAGCAAAAGTGTATTATGAGCCAAAAAAAGGCCCTAGAGAGCCTGCTATGGAGGCTAAACATAACGAGCATTTCTTGAACAATAAGTATTAGTGTGGCTCAAAGACTAAAATCATTGCGTCTTAATTCCTATCCATTTCCATGAGCAGATTTCCATGGGCAGGCGGTCTTTAAGACAAACTCCTGTTGTTTGATTGCTAAGCGACTGGTACTAGAGATAATTTCCTGTGCATGCTGAGCCTTCAATAATACCTAGTGGCAAGGACACATAATTTCAATACATTTTACAAATATTTTCCACCAATATATATATATATATATATACACGTATATAGTCTGCTATGATAGCTTTCACATGTGGAAGTACGTTCTAGATGTTTATGGGCGATTTCGGCTAAGCATGGTAGTATCTCTATCTCTTATTTCTATCCACTGGCAGCCATATGGACTTAATAAAGAACTAAACTGCATTCCTTTCACATTGAAAACCCCACCGGCATGACGTACCTTACAACGCTGGTTTTGAAGAGCCCAACTCTTTAAAACGTAATCCAGCCAAATTCGAGAATTTGGAGAAAGTTTATTCGCATTTTCTTCACGTTGAAAAACCCTCCGGTATAATCGTCCAACGCTATAGTAGCTTTGAAGAGTTCAACTCTTGGAACCCTAATCCAGTCCAACTAGCGGAGTGGGAGAGAAGCTCTTTGATAGTACAGCTGGGCTTATTGTGTAATGGGGGAGGGTTGTAAATGGCGGCGGTATCTAAGCGCATCAAAGCTGTGTTAAGGATCACCACACCGTGGATCGATTAAAGTTGTCTCCACAGCAGGTGTTTTCGAGAGTGAGATTGAAAATTACAAAGGGCCTGAAGGCCTTCAATGTACCATCACATGCATGCGGCTACCAGGTCTAGAAATCACTGTGCACTTACTGAAAGAGTGGGGCTCCTCTGGCCCTGAAGTGAAAACCAGTGCGTTTGCAATATTCATATGATTTGAATATTCCCTATGCCACCTGTGTCTCCTATCATTGCGGATGGGAAGGGCAATCATCATTGAAGATTGCCAACTCTACGTGGAATCATGGAATAGTAAAGAGTCTAGTCTAGTGTGATTCACTAACCATCCTACCATCCAAAAGCATCGTGGTATCTCGAGGATAGCCACACAGTTGTTTTGTTGCTCAATTGTCCTGATCTGGTTGATGCACTAATGAAAATCGTTCATACCTGAGAACAGATAGCTGTCTGTAAGTGATCACATCCAAGCGCATTATTGCAGTTTTACCATGTTCGACAATGAAAACATTTACAAACTGTTAAGATGACTTCCAATTCTATTATCTGTCGTAATTTGATCTTCATTTAAAAAAAACGGGCGTTTGAAGCTTAATTACATCTCCTGTGTGTAGATTTGCAACTAGCGAGCACGATTGACTATAGTTCTTCCTTTGCTCCTAATGCCTGAAGAATAATACCACTCTGTAATGGCAAATGAATAGTTTTACTCCGTAAGACGTCACCAGGTTTATACGATTCACCAAGGTTTTCAACAGGATTTCTTCTATGGGCGACGTCTACGTTATCATGGTGACTGTGTAGGTATTTCCCATGGCTATAGTTAAATTAAGTGGCCATTTTCTGTTTCGACACTATCTGAAGGTTAAGGCACGTCGAAATGGAATCCATTAAGAACGGCACCTTACAGAAACCGTCCGGTCGCTGACTGCAGTAACCTTCTCCCGTCACCCAGCGTTGCCCCGAGTTCGCGATGCTCAGTCAATTTAGCCCCATTACCTCGGGGATGTCACCCCATATACATCATAATTTGCCTTTTCAGGGCGGCCAGAGAGAGCCTTTTAAGCTGTAAGTGGGGTGGAGGCCCTATCAACTACATCGTACCGAGACTGAAATCAGTTGAAAGACCATCATCGACAAACCATGCTGTTAAAATGAAAGCTTCTGTTCCCAACTCATAAATTTTTACAGCCTGACCTCCGAGCAAAGAACTTTTAAGGTGGAGAAAATGGATACTAAAAAGTTCTTCCATTGTTGGTATTACTGGTGGTAGTTTGATTAGCATACCATATAGCCACTGCTGCTTTCATGCGCATTTAGTTTCCTGATGGGCCCTGGCAGTTCAAGGGCTATTGACGAACACACAAACACCCACATGTCTATAAAGGTGCCAAGCTTTAGATGTAGGCTATTCAATAACGCTTACGGATACGTGAGCGGACAGCCAAGAGAATAGACACTGTTCTTTGTCAGAAGCAGTCGTAGCCATTTGGGTATTAGGAGTTACTGAGATCCCTTGAAAAACTCAACTGAACACGTTTTCTCGACTGACTTATTTTGCATTTCCACGGGTATCTTTTTCTAGTATTTTCACCATCATTATCAATGTCAGCTTTTTTTGTCGTAATTCAATTGTCCGACACTGTTACTGTACATCAGACGTTCCCATAGACATGTACTAGTAAATCTTTTCTTTTATATGTCATGTATCATGTTTTGTCCAGCCAGTCAGCTTGAATGCGGCACTACTGTGTACTGTATGTCTTGTTGTTGTTATAAAAAAATACACATCGTATGTGTAGGGCGTTTTCGCGTAACATCACCGCTGTGGCCGCGGCCATGTTGGTGTCCTTATATGCATTTCAGCGTTTTTAGGATTTCCAATTCTCTAAAGATAACCACTATCGAATGTTAACAGCTCAAGGCAAAAGATTCCAGACGCATAATGGAAAATTGACTGATAAAATGCAGACTTGAGCCAGCTAGCGCTACGATCTATTGAAATGCAAACCATCAACTACAATAGGATATTCAGAACCTGCTTCACTGGCATGATTATTCACTACGGTAGCAACCTCACTGCAACCTCTTTGCGATCGAGCTATTTCAAAGTGGCAACTCGCTGCACTTGGTGCAACTGTGTGGCACTGCGGTGTTCGTTCACTGAAGCACTGTTGTGTCATTTTCTCCGATTTTTACGTAATAAGCCAAAGAAGACAACAAAACACACAAAACGTAAGACAAATCGTTCTTTATCTCTGAAATTCGTTGAGTATCTTTCCAACCCCGCAGAGAGAGAGAGAGAGATAGCAACCTTTACAGAACACTCAACACACAAATTGGATAAAAATGATTTTTTACGCTTTGTGTATTTTGTTATCTCCTCAGTTGTATAAATCTACATTTTGCATGACATTTTGGTTAGGAATTCACGGATTGAAGAATACACAGTTTATAATTAGGTCCCAGCGAGGTCGCATTTCCGTCTAGTGGAATATAGGCGTAAGGAAAATGAGTCATAACGCTATGTATTCAGCACTAGTAGTGTTCTTTTAGCCAACTCAAAGCTGCCACGCCCTACCTCAGCAGAACGAGCTCGTCTAATTCAATTACGAGCACTTGGGCTGAGAGATGCCGGGCGGATAGGAACGGTAATGTACCAAACGGCGTTTGATAAGAATTGAAAGTTAAAGTGGTCTTCATTAGGTGAACGGTAATCAAGTTTCCTGTGAACGATGGGCGGGATACTGTGATTAAGATGGCTAATGATGCAGTAATGCATAATTTGATTGAACAAGCGGAAGAGGAAAAGGAAAAACAAGCTGCATAGCTCTCGTCTTAAGCTTTTCAGGTATAAAATCCATTCTTTTTTTTTTGCTTAGTTATGTCTATTGCAATCGAAGGGGTACTAAAACAGTTGTAAAATTACACCTATTAAGTTAATTAATGATTTAGCTTGTTTCAAGTTCATTTCCAGAGTAACATTTTTGGTGACAAACGTAACAATACTCTGCCACTCCCTGGAAGCTATAAATCTAAACGGTTCTCTAGGTGGACATCAACATATTTTCCACTGGTCTCACTTTCTTTCATTCGGGTCACAGTTTCACTGCACATGCATGATAAATCCATCATAGACGAAATCTGATCAGTCGATTTTCTTCACCCTTTACACTGCGTTGACATGAGATGAATAAATCTCTTCTAGGTAGATCGTATTGTTGGGACTATGGGTCTCCTTAGTACTACTGTCAGCAAAATTATCAAAATTTTATAGGGGCACCTATTGTACCTGCATTTTATTATAGAATAACCGCTACGTTTACTAACTACGTTTAATATTTCTAGCCTGCAGACCCGCACAAGCGACCCACTACAAAAAGTGGAAAAGGCCAGCAAAAGTGTATTATGGCCGGCCATATGGGCCAAACAAAGGCTCAGAGAGCTTGCTATATGGAGGCTAGAATATTTCTTGGAAGACACAACGTTTCTTTTGGACCATTTTCTTGTGGGTCAAAACACCCGCTTAACTTTGGGATCGGGAATGAATCTGCATTCTCTTCTTCTAAGACTTTACTCCCAAAAGGCACATCTTCGCCGTCCATCCGGGAACTTCCCTAAAGAACTTCAAACAGACTCGCCTTTCTCCTGTCTTTTCACTCCGCTTGAAATTGAATATCGGCTGTGGGGCGGCCGGGCTCTGGACTCGTAATGGTTGCTGAATACAAGCAAATGAACACTAACTTTTCAATCAATACCGCATCAGGACTTTGTGCTGCAGGAGGGCTGTGGGGTTTGTTGAGTTATCGTTACGCCGTGAATTCGAGACCAGCTTACCAAGGCAAGGCCCCGTGCTGTTCAATCATTTATAGCTGACCGCGAGTAGCACTATGTGTTTCTTTGTATAAAACGTTTATTTGCTAGTAGCAGGGTTTCTCTTTGTTTATCTATTAATGATTATGTTTTGTTGTGATGCATAGTTCGGGACCAGCTTACCAAGGCAAGGCCCCGTGCTGTTCAATCATTTATAACTGACCGCGAGTAGCACTAGGTGTTTCTTTGTATAAAACGTTTATTTGCTAGTAGCAGGGTTTCTCTTTGTTTATCTATTCATGATTGTGTTTCGTTGTGATGCAATAATCCTTCCATCTTGAACGGTAACATTCCTTCAATTCCATACTCCTCTCACGAACAACCTGTGCTGCATACCTGACGGTTCAATGATTTAGGACTGACCGCGACTAGCACTATGTGTTTCTTGTATAAAGCGTTTATTTTTTTGTAGCACGGGTCCTGTTTGTTTACGGTTTCTGTTCATGGTTGTGTTTTGTTGCAATGCATCAATCCTTCCATCATCGCACAGTGATAGTGCTTGGTAAACAACCCCTCAAAATCGCTTTCTTTCTGCTCAGAACCTCTCACTACTATGGTAATAGGCCAAAGAAGTTTTGGGGCCATTTTTCCAGATTATGGCATGTCGAAAAAAATGGAAATTAGCCCAACTGGTAGCATTCCTTTCCTATTCCTCTCACGGACAACTTGTGCGACACCCCTGACGATTCCACGCGGAGCCTTGGACCTGCAGGACCCAACCCATTGCCATTACATCATCTATTTACATCAGATTCTTCAGCAGGATGATTGATATGCTTTATTAAAGTATTAGCTAGCACTATTCCTGGAAGATTTGAAATCCTTGATGGAGGGAGAAGTAAATTCTCGTCTCCTAGGTTATTGACATCGAGGAGTTGAAATTTATGCACCCGTGTTGCTCATGATAATCTTTCAGAATATTGAAATATTGAAATATTTTTTTAAATATTCTAAACAACAACGACGGATCATATTACCAAACATTTTTATACAAAGGTATTACAAAATTGCCGTTTGATGTCTCTAACATAATTTATTTCGTTACGTTTTCCATGATCCCTAAAATGTATGGATGATTTCGTGCACTATATGTTTACGAAATCACTGTGAAAGGAATACAGCTTGTATAAAACGTCACCTTTTAGCATTATAATAGCCTTTAAGACTGTCCCTTTGAAATATGCCATCATGCCATACAGGAGCCACATAATTACAGAACCACATCCTCCGGATCGCGGATGAAAAGAAAACTATAAGTAATCTTAAAGACAAGTTGTTTTGTGAGACATTTTGAAAGATTATCCATAAAGAGTGGCTTGGATTGAATTACCAGTTGTTTGTCAAACTGCCAAAGACTTTTCTGGTTATGGTATTTCATATCGGCACGCCCAAATGTTATCCCCATGGCCTGATGATGGTGCCATCTATTATCGAGGCTGTGACCTTATCTAGGGTGACCTGTGTGTTCTTGAAGGTAATTTTCCCAGAACTCCTATCATTATGTCAATTTATGGGCCATGCAGGCAACGGTGGTCTTCCATAACGGCGCTACCGATTCTGCAGTGGAATATTAAGGGTACCAATAACTATTCATAACATAAAACAATAAAATAGACTAGAATAAATGCTATAAATTCCAGTAACACCTAATTTCTTTAGCATTAGGACTCAATTTACAATGCGGCGTAAGACTGCTTTTAATTTGTCATATTTGTTTTCAACAATAAACCAGTTTACTGTACGTATTACTGCTAGTATTACTACTACTAATGTTTCTCTCGTATGGGTACCTGACTCTTCCATTAAACTAGTCCAATTGAAAGTTAGCGTTGCTATTCAATTGTAAAGGTCCTCTCAAAGTTGCAGGGAATATTTTCGTCAAGCACTAGCCTCGTATGAAATTTAGAACATTCATGATATCAAAATAGAAATAGAGAGATATCAGTATTTGATCCTTCTATGCTACATCAAAATGTATACATACACCTTTCAGAATTCTGACTTCCACGTTTGCTAATACATTTGGACAAATGAGACGTAAAGCGATCTGTGTATGGATTTATCTTCAAGTGGAAAAATGACCTCTGCCAGGCATTAGTCATTGAGTGGCCTCTTCGCACAGCATAATTGCTGAGGAGTGCATAAAGTATTCATGAGCATGGCCCATACAGCCTGGCTGTTATGACCAACCCTCCCATTGTCAAGGCCGAGATTCATAAGAAGGGCTTTTATATGGCTTCCCTGACTTTGCATGATGTACAAAATGACCAATAAACTGGTGGACGTACCGACTGATAAGTCTCTAATACCGGCTAAAAAAAGCACAAGAAACAGCCATGTCCTCAAGTACCAGAGGTACCAACCTAGTATTTTTTCAGAACTATCGTAGAGTGGAATCTGTTATCACCAAGCACAGTAGGGGCATCTTCTCTGGTTAGTTTTAGAGATTGCTTGCAGATGGATGTACAAAAGTTAGGTGTGACAGGTCGTTCAGTGTAATATAACCAGCTGCTGCCGCACCGCGAAGCTGGTGTGATACGCCGAAGGGCGGCTATACCGGCTATATAGATACAGATTCCCTGTTTGTGAAGACATGTTGTTCATCCGTTTGAAATACCTCCGCAATTTTGTCTGAACATTACCGGATCTTTGCCGGGTGAATGCTCGTACTTAAATCAGGGTGCGTGATCTACATGCGGCCTTGCAGCTATCGTTTTTCCATCCTACGTCGAGTTTAGGCAATGATAGATTTCCACGGTCACACGGTTACTATCGATTTATTACCGAACTAATCAATTTATTTCACTTCAAACGCTTTGCAAGTTGCAGCAACCGTTACACTACCCACATAGGAGCTGTGAAACGTATTCTAGACTGATTCCTAAGATAGGTATGTACTTAAAAGTAAAGTCTTTTTTACTTTAAGAAAGGCATCAAGGCATTAACCGATCTTGACAGCCGACACACATCTTCGGTATTCCACACCCCACCACAGAGAAAACTAATGTCGAACAAGATTTTTTTTTCTTACGGCAATAGGTTAGGCAAACTCTCGAGAAACGTAGCTGGGGGATGCAAAATGGATGTTCCGTTTGTTCCGCCAACGCCTGATAGTTATCAGCGTCCTGCGATGCGCACGGTACATCCTAGATTGCCAGCCCCCCTCCCCCGCACTGCCACAGGCCAGCTCTTTGTAGATGGAAACCTTGATATGGTGTTCAGAAAAAGACATTCAGCTGGTGTGACTGTGGAATAAACATTAGGCTTAGAAACTTCATGGCTCAGAGGAAACTAAATGTTACTCCTCCCTTAGGGCGTAGTCACATAGGTCGTGCGATCGTCGTACGATCGCTATCTTCGGGTATTTTGGAGGATAAAAACGTACGTCTCCAGTTTACCTGTCTTGTTACACAAAATTCTGTTTTAGATCCATGTCGGTGGTTGGTTCTGTCACAGCCTGCTTGAAAATCCTATGGCATCAAAATCGTACGATGATCGCACGACCTTTGTGACCGCGCCCTTAATTTACGCTTTAACCAATACCAGTCAGAGTTAAAGAGTCTGAGCTCAGAGAGTCGGGAATGTATTGGATTGACTTGTCCTGAAACTACCTGTCCGGTCTGTTTGACTCAAGTTGAATAGTTGTAGTGAATACGTGCGTGACTAAACGAGCTTATGTGTAACACGGTCGATTTGCAGACAAGGGTATCAATGTCAACTTTAAAGTACAACTTCATATTCGATGTAATCCCGAATTAGAGTCCACAACGTTGTCTTGTCTTGTTAAAGCTGTGAGTGCCGGCCGTATTTCTTCTAACCCTGGATGTTATCGACCTGTAACGGCCCCCGTTGCCTACGCAGTTTGGGGAATTCATGTCTAGACTAACTGCTGAGCCTTCCCACGTAAGATCAATCATCGGATTCGAAACTCTTTAAACTCTGCAAGGGTGAGTTCATTATCAAAGCGTTCCTGTCCACATGACTGCAGCTTAAAACTCTTGAAAGACATATAAATGTCGAAAGTGTGTCGCGCGCTCCCTGTAGAATGCAACTATGACATGAGCGAGCCATAGATCAAAAAGGACGTATCCCTCCACAGGGACGTTCGGACGCCCACGCACGCCTTCATACAGACAAGACACAACAACTTGTCTTCTTTCAGACGTCAACTCCGTTAGGAAAGCCTGAGAAGTACATCTTAATAGACCATGACTTGGCAGAATACCAAGATCTAAGACGAGCACACTCAAAGGCGTCCCATTTCAATTGCCAATCGACTGGGTTCCTTCTTCAAGCAAATCCTTTTCCCCACATTACGGAAGCCTCGATGGCAGCTATAAGAATCGGATGTCGTTCGGATTTATAGACAGAAATCATACAGACAACGTTTCGACCTTTTTTCTTGTCAGGACTGGGCGTCTTAGGACGGCTGTACGTTTGAGATTACGGCAGAATTATGTCTGCATTGTCAAAGACAAAACGCCGCATCCAAAAGCCTATCAATAGCTTGTCGGACCATCGCAACAAAGGGCTCATTTGTTGAAAAGGACTCTCAAACTTCCCTGCGACAGATTATTCTTCAAACGATCTTCGCGGGTTAGATGGATGGACTCATGACGTTGAGAAGGGTCCATCGGTGGTTTAAATGATAGCCTCTCAGTGAGAAGCTCTCCTCAGGCTATTTGCCACACTGTACAAACAAAGCAAAAGGTTTACTCAGTATTGCCCCCATCACCGGACACCCAAATGGCCTATCCAACAGAGAAGAAACCATCGCAGATAGCACAGGGTAAGAGGAAATCGCCATTACGGCTCCTTCAGGCATTCATTCTTCAGGAAGCAATCTGGGTAACAATCTCTGACCCCATTTTATTTCCTCTTTCTTGTTACTGCTACATATGGGGCTCCCGGTGGACCCGGAACTCGCGGAAATGAAGTGACGAAGCAGAATGGCAATTTGCGGTGTAGACGGCGTATTTTTCATGTTCCGCTAAATCTGGTCGGACATGAATCGTATGCCTGCAGGCCACTTGTTTACTTTAGACAGTCAATGATGTCATGTTCCATGTCTTTTCTTCCTAAGAACGATAACACTTTGTGTAACTGACGTATACACCTTTCCAAAAAACATATTTTTGCTGATTTCTAAAGACGATCCTAAGTTACGTATGTGTGGTTACGTAATATGTCAAACGTTAATGGCTTTCTATATATATATAATAGAGAGTGACTTTCAAATGCAGTGTCAAAGATGATATGGTTTGAAGGTACTTATTTTCTTAGGCTCTCTTTAGTACTTGAATAAATAAATAAATAAATAAACTTGCCGGCAACCTTACATATAGCTCGCTACGATGGCAAGTCCAGCATTAACTTGTAAACGACTTCGTAGCACAAATTGAAAAGCAAACGTCTCCAACCATTTGTGTCAAACACACAAGAGCCCTTCAATGAGCTAGCCATGGTTCAATCATGAATTAGTAATCATCTATCTCTCGTCCTTTTAAGGCATCGCTTTTTCGACTCGCCAAAATAGACTTCGCACAAAAAAACGTTAAGCTAGGATTTTCTGCTTCATTTATATCTGATAATACGATGGATATCTATTTTGCGAACATTCGAATGGGTCGATTTTGTCTTCAAGCAAGACCATTATTATTGACTTGCAATGTGGGCATTTATATAGATGTGAGATTTATATAAGGCAGACATCGCAAGGGAATATGACCTTGAAGAAAGGATACGAACTGAAAAAAAGGGGACTTAAAACTCCATCTCTCTGCAAGGACGTTCAAGTTATTGACTAGGTACATCTTGTCCAATGTCAAATTACCAAAGTACGTAAACTTCGCAATTTCTTACTATAAATTCTAAATGATGTTTGAATAGTGACAAAACTATGACTGTCACAGCAAGACGCGTACACATTGCGGATTGATAATAAAAAGTGAGTCATAAAAATGTCACAGAAATTACAGGTACTCGACACCTAATTTCATCTCCGTTGGACGCAAAACGCTTTTGGCGGAATCAGCAACAACGAAATTGGATTGTGTCAGTAGCGAATACTGAAGATGAACTGCCAGGAAATGTCGCATTACTTCACGGAAACAGCTTTCTTCCGTAAATGTAATAAAGCACTTAGCTGGAATATAAGGCCTCGAGGCATGTCTGCGTCGGGAACGTTGTCTGTAGGGAGCTTTACGTTCTGCATTCATTCCAAAGTGTCATGAATAGTTAGGCTCTCATAGACAGGATAAAGCCAAACGGAAGTAACAGGAACAGACACATATAATATTAGCTGCATTTGTTACATATTGTAGCTGACAACTGAATGTATATACTTAAAGCACAATTCGTATTCTAACCTTCGTTTCTTGGGCTGTTTTTCCTTCTTGTCCATCATGTCGGGAACGCAGTCCTTCAGCTCCGTCCAGTCGGCGTGCAGCCCGCACGACCAGCCCGTGGAGAACCGGGAGAACAGCCAGATGTCCCGGTCGGTGCCTGGCCGGTAGCACTGGCACCTCTTCTGCCCTCGCCGGCACTGGCACGGTCTCTCCAAGTCCATGTTGGTCACAAGCTGGCGACCGAAGCTGGTTCCGCCGGTCTTCTGCATGTGCAGGAAGACTATCACGTCGGTTCCTGAGATGTTGAAGTCCAAATCTCTCTCCAAGGTAGACGGGCGGAACGTGTACTTCTTCTGTGGCAGGTCCCTGGCGTGCCGGTGCGATACGGCATGGTTGTTCCGGTCTCCGCTATTGGTAAGAAGGAAGTTGTCTGACTGGTTCATGCAGGAGTTGTCCATGCAAGTGTAGAAGGCTAACAGTCCGATGGCAAGCAGGCCCAGCCCGGTACCCACTGCCGTCTTCCACCACGGTGCCTCCATCCTCGAAGAACCTCCCCTACCGCCGGTTATCTCCACCAATACGAGTGACGAGGTTTTCACCGCCAATTTCTTACCGCGGCGCTAGCGACGACGTGCTCCACAGGACTAGTAGCCGCAGAAAACCCGCCACCCTGTCTTGCATCTGCTTGGGCTGGAAGTCTAAGCCGCATGCACACATGACATCCACGCACGGCCGTGCCAGGATAGGGAGTGAGTGATTTCGAGAACCCGACCATCCGCTGGAGTTATGAGTCTGCAAGTGGCGCTGACTGTCCTATCGCTGCAGGAGAGAGCTTTGTCTCCGATTGGTCAGGGCTAAGAGTCATTACCATATGCGTATGAAAGGATTCTTCCCTGCGCTTGAATCCCCTTCTATATTTGTCCGCGGCTTTGCCAGTGAATCAATCAACGAATCATTAAAGATGATAATGAGGGCGGTCCACTGATGATTAAGGGGGTGTGGGAGCTGATGTTCCAGATGATAGGCAATTACATGATAAATTACATGTTGTCGCGGTGAAAAATACCTTGGTAACGCACCGTTTGAATTGCTTCAGGTGAGAACCAGAAAGGAATCTTCGCTTGGTCCTTTGTGGTGTGGCTAATGATGTGGATCTTCACCAAGGCCAGATCATTAAAAGAAAAGGGGCGTGACTGTTGACCCCCTGGAAGCCCCTGCAAACCAGATGAGCAAAGAATAAACCTATTATACGCTGATGAAATGACTGATGCAGCCGTAAGAGATAGAGTTACTTACTATTATGGTAATCACAATCATCATGATTGTTATCATGGCTCTCATGAATTTTTTAAAGAACGATGTATCATGTCCATTTTGTGTTTGCTTAATCAATAATTGAATGCCAGTGATCAATGAATAAATTGCCACGAAAATCAACCACGCGGAAAGTTTGCGTTAGCGTATGCTTGCCTTGAATGTATCCAAGGTACACTCTGTATAAGGATAAAGCGCATAAAATCTCTACAATTGAATGTAATTATACTTATCCAGAAATAGCAGTGTCCCTATTTGTCCAAGGATTAGCCAACAGAGACGCAGGGACACTTGTTTTCTTAAGTGTTCGGTATACAGTATGCATAGACTAGCTAGGAGACATTCTTATAGTCTAGTTTTTAGCAGAAGTTTCTCAGCGATTGTCAACGCAGAACTAGAATTGCAACCAGTTCCACCATTGTTCTAATGCGATGCCCCAGTGACAAACGGCTGTAACGCCCGCAAACCTGTCTTTGTCCAACTGTACTTTCGATAAGGTCCCTTCTGTTTCAAACCTGGAGGATGGGGCCATTTTTTGTTGGTGAATCATAGTGTACGTGTGCAGCCATCAGTACAAGTAGTGGAATGACTGCAGCCCGACGAAATCCCCGTGTCTACTTGTATGCTGTTAGTACACTTGGAGCTTCTGTATTCTATTACTACATGTACTAGCATTAGGATGCAGAGGCAATGGGCTCAAGCTCTCTCACACTGGCAATGTCTGACTGTCAGCTCACTCGGATCGGATCAATTTCGCACTCCCGGAAAGTAAAGACATTTACAGATTCTTAACCTGCTTTTTCGAGCAAATGTAGGGTCCAAGTTTTCTATTACACTAAGATTATGGTTCCGATGCACACAGGTTCATATGAAATATGTTAAATGACTTGGGCATGCCTTGAAAGCGAAAACTCTATGGCTTGTGCACGTGAGTCATGTGCAACTACAAAGGTGAAATGGGGAGGGGCGCCATTCTTTAGAGTTCTGAACTACGATTTATGTTTTTTTTTCTGAATATGTAAACGTGCACTCTTCTAGAAACGTGGAGAGAAGCAAAAGATGAAGTCAAATTAATGTAACTATCGTCTACTTTACCGTTCAACTTTCTAAGCCCCTTGCTTCTAGCTTCTGCCTGGCCACAGTGACATCTTTGTGGTAGAAGGATACGGACGGAGTAGGAAGCATGTAAATCAGACGACCCAACTTGTGACTAGTCTCGTTCCCAAGACCCAATCCATTTTCATAAATTTAACGGATTAAGAAGTGGCACTGGGCTTTGTGTGTTTTCTGTCGTTTATGTCTGTCAAAAAAGCTTTCTTTCTTTTCTTTCACTTAAAGGATGCCTCGATCAGTTTTGGATACAGGAATACTGCCCGTATATACAGGGTCGAAGTTCTTAACAAATTTTCCATGGACCTCGTCAGCAGGTGCCGCTAACGTTAACGTAACCTTACCTTTCATGTGCGTGGGGTATTTTGTGTAGTTAACTGTTAACGTTAACACTGGCTATTCTTAAATATACTTTCGGTCAGTGTTAACCACGTGTCAGTGTACTCTAACCAAACTACTATGTGTTAAAGTCTCTTTAGAAAAGTACAAAATAAATCTTACTACTTTTCAGTCATATTAAGTAATTGAAAACAGCAAACATGATAAGGTTCACAACCTGTATTAGGGCATGGTTTATTATTCAATTGATCTGATGTTAAACTAAATCCAAGTACTCATTCTATCAACACTAATGATTACATTATATAACAGTTTTATAAGTTATGAACCTGTTGGCATAAACATATAAAAATATAACCATAACATGACAACAACAAAGGCGAACAACTACATTGTAGTTCTTCTTAATAGACGATTAGAAGGTGATTCCTTCCCAAATTAACTCAGCACCAAAAAAATGAAAAGGTGACAGTAACGATATTACAAAACATTGTTTTTCTATGCTTCAAAGAAATGGTATAAAACTATACTTAGTTATGTTTCTTTATTTTGAGGTGTGGGTATTGATCATCTGGAGAGCATACAATGTAACTCTCCACCTAACAGAAGAATTAGCAACAACGTTACAGTCTAAACTTGAACATTTTGCCACAAGTCTGTATCATTGCAAAACTCACGACATTACTTATAAGTCAGATTTAACATTGTTTTTGCAACAAATAGTGTTAATTTTGACATCATGATGCTTCTAATATTAGTAATAACAATATACATAACATCCATGTAACATAACATCAAATATATGATTCTTGTATCTATATCTGGCATTGCCAACAAAATATGGCGGTTTTAATGAAAATTATAATTGTCCTCTGTCACAGAGTATTAGATGTCATAACGTCATCCTTGATAATGGAAAACTGGAAAACTAAACTTACATTTTTATCTAGCCTGATAAATAACAATAAGCATAGCCTGCAAATGAGGTAAAAGTGAATTCTGCTAATACACTCTCTTCTTGTATCTATAATTGTTAAAACTTAGCTTTTACTACAAATAAATAAATCTATTGGTCAGTACTATTAGGATTTCAACTATACTAAACTCATATGCATACGATATGAACACTATCTACACTGTCAGGTACCGTGGTTAGAACAAACTTTTAACTCTTTTCTTTGCTTTCCATATGGCTCAGTTTTTTTTTTTTACAAAAGTATACACTATATTTACATTTCTCTCGATAATATAAGCAACGCATGCCTTGCCACAAGAACTTTGACATGATATACCCTTACGATATGGATTTAAGCTCCATCATATTGATGAGAAGTTTCATGATTTCTTGATGCTCAAAATCCTTCAGAATGACAGAAGTATAATTTTGTTTGAGATGTATGTACTACATTATTAGGTTGAGAAGTTGTCTGGGTAAACATAAATAGTTGGTCCTTTCAATGCATGTCTATATGTTAATGTTTGAAAAAGAATCTGCAACATACTTACAGTTAGGTACTAGTAAGTAAAAACATGTTTGCAATAAGTTAACTTTATCAATTTTAGCACACAATCTGTATTCTGATGTAAAATATCTAACTATCTAACAAATGTGCTTGTTTACATGTTACTTAACACATTTATACAGAAATAAGTTATACTGAATTTTGTGACAAACTCCATAACTGCTTTGCCAAAGTAGTTTTGGAGTTTGTCACAAAATTCAAAGTTTGGAATATGCCTTCTATCTTCTACTGTTTTTGTTTTTTCAGGTGCTGTCATCAGTAAATACAGGTGGGCAAAAGGTATTTATAACATTAAAAAAGCTGGGAACTGGCCAATGGATACTGTTAAACACTATGGATACTTTCTTAACAAAGATATGCTTGGAAATTATTTTAAAAAACCCAACTAATTATCAAAAACAAACCAAAAATAAAAATCTGGCAGACAATGAACATCTAAGACATTGCCATTGACAGGAAACGTTGTTGGATATTACTGTGTGTTATCATTGGTCAGGAGTATCATTTCTTTATATTGACATATATAACTACAGAAACACAGACTTATCATTGCCTCTTGATACAAGGGAATGATCAAACAAAGTCAACATCATTGTACATTGATATTAAATGCATTCTGTGTCATTGTTGCATGGTGGGATGTTGTATAGCTTCTGTACAAGGTGGGGTTTTGAAAGTTTCTACAGTTTATCTTGTATCAAATGTGCTTAACAATGAGAGCACTTCACAGCTGCCAAGGTGGTGTGATGATTTTGTTCAGCTGCCAAGACTTTGAAAAGTCTGCACAGGGTGCCACAAACTATGACATCATACAGGTGTTGCGTAAAAGAATAGAACTGTTTTGGGTATAGGTTGTCCTCATTGTTTTAGCTTGATGATAATTGTGACCTTCACAGCCTTATGTCCCCCATGGGACAAGGAGGATAAGTATGTTAGTGAGACATTCTCCCATTTTGCATTACTGTAGTTTTACAAAGTGGACAAGTATCTTAGTATGACAGTCTACCATTTTTAAGTATGTTGTTTCACTGAGGAATTTCAGCAACATTTGATAACTTATTTGCTGTGAGTCTTTCTGAGCATCATTACCAGAAAAGGTGGGAGGACGGCTAAGGAAATCAATTTGAGTTCAGATGCCATTCCTAAAATCCAGTTTGCATTGCCTTTGGAAGCACAGGGGGCTTCTGACATCAAGCTGGCAGTGCAGGAAAGGTTGTCATTTATGTGTACCACTTTACAGCATCAGCTGTATTGTTCCATGTCCATGTCTGTATCTAGGTATGTATGTATGTATCTAGGAATGTAAGTATGTACAATTTGTGTAATGCAACATCTTTAGACAATGCTTCTACCGTGCTCCATTCGATGGCCAAAAGTCTATGCTAGCAGGAAGTCGATGTTATTGTTTCCCAATTAGCTGTGATGATCCTTGAGTAAGGGGTCAGGTAGATATGGTAATATAGCATCGTCACAAGCTCGAAAATGTCTCCCATTTTTTATGTGGCAGCTGGCAATGGATCATTGATTTACAGGTGATAACAGATTATGCATGATCCTAGAAACTTCGAAAGGAAGACTATCACCAGTTGGCCACTGCCTCATCTACATAATCATAGTAGTCTGGGTCATGCTGCTTAAGCCGCTCTAGTCTCTGTAAAAATAAGTCTTTGGCATAGTCATAAAGTTCAATGTCAAGAGCGTTCAGTTCTTCTACTTTCCTCTTTTGTGTCTCTGTGATGGGCGTCTTGCCTGCTGTGGTGCCGTTGACTTGCTCAAAAGATTCTATAAACTTGAGCTTAAAGGTCCTTTCAAACATGTACTGACTTTTCTTCTGGAATTCCGTGAGGCCAAAGAAAGCCATCCGTCTGAGATTGGTCTTCGCGCTCCCCAGAAGAATGCGGTTTCTTTGCTCTTGACCTACGTGGGATGTATTGTAGCAGCCGACAAGGCTTAAGTCTGCAAGCATGCGGGTCTGACGATTATTTGCAAGGTTCCACGGGCAATCTGTGAACTCGTCCAACTCAACACCAACCCAGTTGTCGTCAAAACAAGATGGCAGCTCCTTTTCTGATGGCATCTTCCCGTCGCACATGTGCCGAGAAGTTTTCCAGGTGGCACCCCGCTGCACGTGACGCCACTCGCTCAGGTATCTGGCTACAGGTTCTCGCAGCATGGTGATGTAGAAATACCTGTGGCAAATACACAATAGATATGTTAGCAGATGTTACAACGACTCTAGATCTCTTCTCCATCTTCATGTCTACCTTTTCTGCCAAACAACCAGGTCTAGGGACTAGGTTACCTGGTAGGTAGTTAGGTATGAGAACTACTTTTAAAATGCATAGAATGTTGAAAAGCAATTCTTAAAGCCCTGAAAAAACAGTAACTTTGTGACAAAACGACTTGTTGAAATTGCTACCTTTCTATCTATTCCACCATGTCTGCACCACTTTTAAGCTAGTCCTACGTGTATAAATATGTCCTTTGTACGTGAGCGCAGAGATGCTGGACCAGCTCTTTGCCCTACAGATGATTAGGTACATTAACTTTGTGATCAAATGACTTGTTGAAAACACTACCTTTCTGTCAATTCCATCAAGTCACGCAATGCTTTTTAGCTAGTGCTATATATATGTACTTTGTACGTGAGAACAGAAAGGCTAGAGAAGCTCTATGCCCTATATAGATGATTGGGTACATTAACTTTGTGACCAAACTACTTGTTGGTCCCTAAGGCTGTTAGGCAAAAGTCGTCTATCACGGAACTGGCCTGACTTGTCCTTAAAATCCAGGACAAGGCGGAATAATGCGCCGTCATAAAAGACGCCATAAATCTCGGCGCCAGCTTGTCAGGATAAAAATGGAAGTACTCCCTTGGGTATTCTCCATTTAAGCCCCAGTATTAAGAGACGGTAGTGTCCTTTCATGCCTGTATATACGCCAGTCACAATCACTTATGTCCAATATCTACGGCTAAGTGCTGGCCGTGTAAACATTAAAGGGAGTGCTGACTTTGCCTTTTTCTAATTATTGATGCAACAAAGATGCTCTTAAAACTGTTAAGTTTATGACAGAGGTTGTCTGAAAAGGCAGCACTCAAATGGAGGACATCATATAACAAGGCTGTGTCCAACATGCCATGATAATATTGAAAATGAATCCCACTTTATAATGGATTGTCCAACTTATGATAGAGAGAGACAAAAAATGTTACAGTCTATTAAATGCAAATCTGATACTATGTTACCACCTACCAAGACAGAAATGTTCAATATTTTACTATCATGTCCTGCTGATATATCTGCCTATGTCGGTCAATTTATATATAACTCATTTAAAAAAACGTGACGATATTATACTATCATGAACCAGCACATAATGATAGCCTGATTGTAAATATTATATACCATGTGTAAAATAGATTAGTCTCTTAGATTTTTAGATACTAGTAATTCATGTAGTGTTCTGTTCTGTATGTATTGTATGTACCAAACACTGTATCCTCTACAGTTGTCGTGCAATAAAGTTCTTCTTCTATAACAAGGCTGTCACCAGTTTTAACTCTTTTTCCACTCCACTTATTGTTTGGGAGCCCATATTGTTAATTTTCAATGTGAAATTAAGGTAATTTTAAGCTTATGAAAATGCATTATCATTGATTAACTAACGACAACCTGTTTGTACGTATAATGACAACCACAGACAACATTGTACAACAAAAACTCTGTGAGTTTGTATACACATGTTTTAAGAAAAGGTAAGAGGCATGTAAACGTTAGATATAGTGATTGCATAGCTTAAGATGTATTGTTTATTCAACTGTAATCCTACATGTAATACTTCTTAGTCTTTAAAGTATCCCATCATGGGATTTGCTGCATTTAGCCCACATGGGCAGGAACATGCAAATAAAGATCATCATTGATTTTATATTATGAAGTCCAAATATTTTGGAGGGACACGGTGAAATTTTTCCAGTCCCAAGAAGAAACTTTCCATCTGGAGGTGAGGAGCACATCATAATCTGATATATACCCCATTGAGTGTAAAATATTCGTGTAATAGCACCCTTTTGGAGCATTACGGTAGGTGCGTGTATGGGTATGATTCTGATCCAGATACAAGCCCTGTGACCATTATCATTATGAAGACAAATGTAGTGGAGAAATGCCATTGCTGCAAATTGCCATAATAGCTTTATAGAAGATGTAACTGTGGCATCCTGTGATCAATCAATCTAAAAGCTACCACATGAGCCATGTCCTCGTACTAGTTTGGTTAATGTTTATTTCTCAACTTTTAATGTACTGGTGAGTAGAAAAACATTTTCTCCAACTGTTGGTGACAAAATATGAGACTTCTGGCGTAGAATCATACATCATAAATGGTACCAGTATAACTTTTTAAATTTTTTTCTCAAGAAACAAAACCAAGAAATAAAACTGGTGTGGCCTGATATGTTATCTTTAATACGATAATCTAAGGTGTAGGTCTCTCTCTCTCAACAAGAAATAAAAGAAGAATTAAAAGAACACACCAGCAACAACAATATGCTTTTTCTATCAGGAAAACCCAGAAATAAAATCGATGTGGCCTAACACAAGGGCTTATGATAAGGTATCTTTAGTACAAGGCGAAGGTCATATCTATGTCCCTATAATATATGTTTTCTGCTTGCTGAAGTGCAGCATAATGTCTTTTCTCCAGGTTAAAATCAATGGCTACATCCATTACTGTTTTTTTACACCCTATATATGGCCATCTTTGGTCAGTATTGACCATGGTGAAATCTTAATTCATATCAGCCCTACAGCTTTGGCTATATATAATAGCTATACATTCCTATATGAGAATATACATTTATAACAGTCTATGCCACATAGGGCATATCTGCAAGCTGACTCCGGTTTGTTTCAAAGTTCTTTTCTCTGGATCTGCTTTCTTCGGCGCTGCACTTTAGTCTGCCTTCTTCTGAATTTGGTTACCCGGACAGTGTGAATCTCCCATACTCCAGTCAATATTGAGAGAGTTCAAAGTTCCCTTCATTCCAATAATCACAATCATAAGTCACATTTACTCATGGACAATCATCTTGCTTGGCTACATTATATACTGTAAATGCAGAAATGTTTGTGGTGGTTTTATGTTCGCGGTTTTCTCGAGGCAGTCTTACTGCAACTTAAAACCACCGTAAACATTATTCCATTACAGTATGTGACTACAGTGCATGACACTACCGCTAACTTAAAACCACCGCTAACACTCCACTTTCCTGCTAACGCAAAATTAAATCCCCGCGAACTTAAATGCATTTACAGTAAGCTGTCAAAGTTGCTCAATTTCACATTTCACCTGTCAATGAGCTTAAGACATGAAATTTGAAGTGGACAAAAGGTAACTTGTCGGTAAGACCCCTTAAATGTCAGCCATGTCTACTGGAGGGGAAACGTTGACTTTGTGCCAAACAATATACGAGTAGTCAAGTAGGAAACTTCAAATAACAGTTACTGTAGCTGTGCAACAATGAACACAATAAAGTCAGCTGTAAATTCTTCAGCACGATCAAAAGAAACAAAACTACAAAAAAGTAGTATTTCTAATGACTGGAAGTAGCATCAACCATACATTGTACCCTGTGCGATTGTTGAGCAATAAACTCATTCATTCATTCAACTTTCAGCTAATTCTGCCAGGCACTCAAGGCCTAAAACAGTAATATATAATCAACACCTGGATACCTTAAGTGTGCATGCTTAGGTATTACAAAATATGCTGCATCTCTGCATTTTTACCACTCTGTTAATGTGGCGGCACTCTCACCCCACTTGCCTCAAGCTTGTGTCACTGCGGGATTCGTTCACTGCGTCACTGTTTTGTTATTTTCTCTGATTTTTATAATCTAGATATTGTGTAATACGTAAAAGTATGACTTAGAAGACAACAAAATGCACAAAAACTAAGAAAATTTGTTCTTTATCACTGAAATTTGTTGAGTATCTTTCGAACCCTGCAGTGACGCAGAATGATGAGAGATGACGTCGGATGCCAGATGTGCTCACCGGCGAAGTTTAATGCTAGTAGGTCACAGTATCCAATCTTGTTCATCCACCAGAAAATTGTTAATTTTCCACCTGAGCCTTCTATAAGGGTGTCTCAGTTACTCATCTGTCAAAATTAGACAGATGTCGCTGACTTCATGGGTGTAAATGTACCCAAGAAGCTGCATATACTTGACTTCATGTGTGTAAACGAACCCCAGAAGCTGTATATGCTTGACTTTATGAGGTGGATGCACTTGGAGATATCTGCCATGATTCAGTGGTTTTTCTTATCAAGAAATCTGCTTCAAGGTAAAGAGCCTGTATCTGTATGTACATTGCCAGCATAACGGCCCTTCAGGAAAACACATCAGCTTTGCAGGCACGCAGCATGGCAGCAGTTCTGTAGCTGTATCTATGCAGCCAGTATAACCTACATGAAATAACATGATTTTCCATTGATGCAAAAGAGTAGTGATGGATGTCACTCAAAACATCCGGAAGTAATTGCTGTACCTTATGGTTTGTCTTTAAAGGATGATAACTTATTTATGGGATGACAGAAACTTATAGATTCGACCCTACTTAACTCACTTTTCCCTTTAAGAATAATACAGTGCACACATAATGTGTTATTCTGTTCTGTAACCATAAAACTTAAAAAGTGCAAACTTTAAGAACATCCTTCAATTCAGCACCACGGACAAGTAACCAGTTTTTTTGATAACAAGTAGTTTTTTTTGCTGTGTTCTGAGTTTGCAGTTAAAGCAATTACTGTAAATGCAGGAACTTTCGCGGTGGTTTAATGGGATTTTCACGGTTTTCGCGGTGGCCGCTTTACCGCAAACTTAAAATCACCGCAAGCATTTTTCGATGGCAGTAAGAGACAACAGTGCATGGTGCTACCGTGAACTTAAAACCACCGCGAAAAGTCATTTTTCCCTCTACCACGAAATTAAATCCCAGCAAACTTAAATGCATTTACAGTATGTAGTACAATTTAGTAGCAATACAAAGGAAATACATATTTGATATTGAATGTTAGAACTGACGTCTCTTGTTAGTAACAGTATGAGCTAGAAGAGGGGTGGGGTTCAGAGGATACTCTGGAGAAATGTTGTTACAAATATCTTCTGCTAGCTGCTTGGCTACTTATATGTGTTCATTGATTTTCTTATGCTGTGTTTTAAGTTTGAAGTTAAAGCAGTTCTGTAGTATAATCTAGTAGCAATAGAAAGGGGAATCATATTGGATAATGCTAGAACTGGCATCTCTTGTTAGCAAGAGTATGAGCTAGAAGAGGGAGGGAGGGGGGATTTTCTGAGAATGCTCTGGAGAAATGTTGTTACAAATATCTTCAGCTAGCTGCCTGGCTACTTCTATGTGTTCATTGATTTTCTACACTCTCCACACACTGTCTGCTGTCTCCAGGCACACCAGGACACGGTTGGCTTCTGTACTTCATCACGTTGTGATTGTGATCAGTAAGCCCAGGAGTTTCCCTGTCTGTACAATACCGGTACAAGTCCATTACGGTGTACTCGAAAAAGCAATTTCCTCTTTAATGTCAACATACTGGTACACAATATCTCAAGGCCACGAAAACCAACTCTGGCGCAAAGGTATCAGAAGGAGCTTTGGTACATTCTGTGTCTTTTTCAAGGCAGGGGGAGGCCTTGAAGGTGCATGTGTGGTTGGGAAATCGATTCCCCTACGTATTTCCTTGTGGTTGGGAAATGGACTCCAGTCTGTATTTCCCTGTCCACATACCTTGTACTAAGAACATCCATTACCATCTTCTTACTGCAAATTTATCTATTTTCACAAGGACTTTATTGATAGGCATGATTGATAAGCAGGCTTTTGCACAATTGCAGTGTTTTACACTCGCATCTTTAATACAATAGTCCAAGGTGTAAGCCTTATTTATGGCCGTTATCTTTTCTGCTTGCCGAAGTGTGACACATAATGTCTCCTCTCCAGGTTAAAATCAATGGCTACAACTCTTAGAACAATGGTTATTACCCACCAAGACTGCAAGGCTCATGCCTGTAGTATCCCTTAAAACAATTCTGTAGTACAGTTAGTAGTGATACAATGGAAATATATTTCCTGTAATGATTTTGCAGTGCAGTAAAGGAACTATAAAAACAAACAAACTGTGCAAATATTTCAAGGTTTACAGTTTCTGCAATATGTTCCCTGTTTGCTTTACCTCAGATGACACAACCACACGAAAACTTTCAACATCATCAATCAGAAAGACTGATGAGGACAAACCTAAAAAGAAATGTTACCAAGTTTAGACTTCTTCGCCTGGAGAATAATACAAGTTCTTCTGATGATCCTGACCTTTTCAAGCACAAACTGATCAAGGTTACAAGTCAAGGATAGTTTTGTACTCAGCAAGGTTGTTTCAAAGACATAAGGCAATTATTTCTTGAAAGACTCTGATGCCTACAGTATCCCTTGAAACAATTTTGTAGTACAGTTAGTAGTGATATGATGGAAACACATATTTCCTGTAATGATTTTGCAATGCAGTGGAGAAACCAAAAAAAAACAGTACAAATATTTTTTAAGGTTTACAGTATGCTCATAATATCTTTCTCCCTTGTTTCACCTCGCATGACACAACCACACAAAATAAAACTTTCAATATCATCACTCAAAAAGATTGATGAGGACAAACCTAGTAAAAAATTAAAGAAATGTTACCAAGTTTAGCCGTCTTCACCTGGGGAACGATGTAAGTTCCTCTGATGATACTGACCTTTTCAAGCACAAACTGATCAAGGTTACAAGTCAAGGATAGTTTTGTGCACGGCAAGGTTGTTTCAAAGACACGAAGCAATGATTTCTTGAGAGACTTGCGGGTACAAGCAGTGATCGATCCGCCAAGCTGCGAACAATCTACTACACTATACGGTGATAAGCTAGACAGATAGGAACGCTGCATTGGTCTTTACTGTGCCCTTAGCCTTTGCCTTGTTTTCCATTAAAAGACAATCTATCTTATCTTGGTTGGGCGCTCTTCAAGAGACTGATAGATACACAAGTGTTAATGTATCAAACAGGGCGAGTTCTCACAAACTTGTTACCGGAACATAATTGAGAGAGCAGGCACAACAACCTTCAAACTCAATGGCTTGGTTTGGTTTTATTCAGAAGTTTTCCTTCCTAAGGAGTTCAACCAGAATGAAATTCTGATGCAAAAAATGAGTATCTTATAAGTGATACTCAGCAAAAAAACAAAAACGTCTTGAATATGTTATGATATAAGTGCCAGGGGAGGGGAGGGTGACAAAAGAATATCTTTTAGATAGCATCTTCTGTGTTTCAAGTTTGATAAGGCATACAGTGTGCATTACTGACACACTCCTCCACCTAGAAGCTGCAGCTCTTGAGTGGCCGGTGAGCAACCAAATATTTTTTGACAGGTCGCTAAACGAATCCAACAGAGAAAGAATAAATCTTTATGAATATTTATGTGTTCTTTGTGCTTTATGCTACAGTTTTCATAGTGCATCATATCCAAATTACAGAAGTCAAAGGTCACAAATCCAAGTTTGGTTGCTGGATTGTCACCCAGTGATCTAGCGTCTTGTGAACAGGGCCTTGCAGATGAATATGCCTTGTTCATGGTGTTAGGATTTTTAGTGGAGAGGTCACTGCAATACATGTACATGGAAGCGTAAACCAGCCTGAATGTCTACAGTACCAAGTATAACTATAATACAGTATATTTGAGATTTAACTTTTGAGTCTGTGTGCTACATGTACTGCATGCAGCTTGCTCCGTGGGGATCTGAGGCTTATGGAAACCAGTCGGCTACGCAACTGTTTTGTGTAGATACTGTTCTTGTGATCCTTGCACGGTGTTATGTACAGTCAGTAAAAGCTTTTACTTCAAAGTCCTAGCTTGGTATTTGAAGCATAGTGTGCTGGATCGATATGAAAAATGCAATGTGTATGTGTGTGGATAGCTGGGAGCATGGAATGAGTTGGATTCAGTGTTAAACAACAAATCAAATGCTTACGTATTGGGATTTCTCACGTTTTTCTTACAGGTTTACAATGGGAAAACTCTGCAAAGACTTCATTGTGATAAAACATGTCTTTGTTGGGGAATGTAACAGGGAGTAGTATGATCTGCAGCAGTAGTAAAAAGAATCACTTGTTGTCCATAGAATACCCATTTTGCACCTGTTGGCCATGTTTACATCCCATAAGTTTCAACATCAGGTAATAAATGGCCTGTAACTCAATGGCCTTTCCATTCTTAACGACACCTCTCTTCACAAAAGATGGCCATTACAATCACAACCTAATGTCCTAATGCCACTCATAGCCTTGCATATGAATACCAACATATGAGAGACACTTGCAGTAAAGATAATACAATGGAGACAGGAACGAATGTGGTAGAAAGCCACAAAGTCAGTGAAAAAGTCAAAGGAGAAGATGTAAAAGAACAAAACAAAAGAATCTATTGTTCCTAACGGGTATACCATATTCTGTTTGTTCAGTCATTTGTTCAACCTTCCTGACCACTTAGATTCCATAGCAAAGGCAAATCTTTTTTTTGCACTTTCAAACCAGTTTTTAGGTTCCCAGAGGATGTCATCCATACAGTATTTACATGTAATCAAATCAACATTGATGGCCTAATAGTAAACTTAACTGCTGTCAAGTACAAATATGACATGATCTATCAATTGCACAGGTGTGCTGAACGGAAAGTGATGAGCGCATTACTATCAAGAGAACTGAACACCTCGAGCTGGCCATTCGATGTCTTCTGGTTTCAGTTTCCAGAGACATATTCAGGCTTTATGTCCCATGCACAAAGACTCCTTCCCAAAGCGACCAAAAAAAATCAATACAGAAGGCAGAAAGTCCATCATGGTTTCCCTTGAAGACCGGTGGAAAAAGATTGCATGCAGTTTCTACTGATAAACTTTGGTCTTGCCCTTCAACTACAACACATGTACAGAGGCTTCTCACAAGTGCAGTCGAGCATAGAGGGCCCTTATACTGTAATTTGTATTCCCAGTGTCATGTGTTTCAACCAAAATAGGGTGTTTTCTGTTGTTTTGCAACAAGGGCAAAAAATGCCGGCTTTCATAAAATTTTGCCCTCAAAAGGCAGGAAATGCTGTTAAACTTTATAATGGTTAGTATTTTAAGATATTCAGGTAGGAATGCCCCTATACCATTCTATAAAGCTCATGCTAAGATTACTCCTATGCTGTAAAAAAAAACCTGGAGAGAATCTTAAAACAGATTCATACATACACAATAGCACCGGCACTACGCAAATTGGCAAGTGCCAACCGAGTTGTTCAAAAGCAAAGCATCCCTTCGGTACAGTAATGGCTATTCCTGACTGGTTCAAACTTCTAGCAGATGGCACCAACTGAATACAAATTGGAGCCTCCACGACGCACTTCCAAGCTCCGAGTTCATAAACCCCTATTAAGAAATGTGGGGCACAACGCGAGGGAGGCAGACTTTAGGTCATGGACTTGGTCCAATGCGTCCAAGGCACCAGGGAACTCATCAGTAAAACCACTGAAGAACTTCACTGGCATGACAATGCCAGGCCAGCAGGCAGGGTGCTCTTTGATTGCACCGTCAAAGGAATTTGCTGTGATATACTGAGTTCATTATATACATAGCGTGTCTTAAATTACTCTCAGACAATGTGGGAGTCAGCCATTTATTTGTAGTACATAATTTGTTGACATCGTATAAGCTACATTAAATGCTTGATTGGTATAATATATTGTATCTTTGCCAAACACCCAAACTTGAGATTCGAGAAGTCATTTGTACATGTGTACGATTATGTACATTTTTGTGGTACATAATTTGTTGACAGCGTATTAGCTACATTAATTGCTGGATTGGTATAATATATAGCATCTCTGCCAAGCAGTTTTCAAATATCAAAATGAACTACAAGTAAAATTAGAAGCAATTGGATAGCATAATCCACTAAAATTGTGGACCATCTGTACATGAAAATCTACAGTATGGAATACTGTAAAACTTTAAATATTTGTGGTGGCTTTATATTCCTGGTTTTCTTCTTCACAAAGTCATAAAACCACATAGATTTGTTTAGTAATGCACTAGCACCCTGTATGCCCACTGCAACTTTCAACATCAGTGGTGATCATAAAGGCACCTTTCCAACTGCAACAGAAAAGTCCCAGCAATGTAGAAATTTGAAATATCACAACGTGTACTAGTATACCAATTTCACCTTATGTACAGCATTACATGACAATGTACATTTCGTACATCATAAGTGAATGTCTTAGTCAATATCTTCTACCTTGTGGTCAGGGCTGTCTCTAGGACCAATCCTTCCGTCCCAAGACAGAAATTTGCTTGTTGGGACGGAAAAAAATTCATTCAGTCCGTCCCCAAAATTCAAACTTCACGACACGAAATTGAAAACATTTCTTTCCTAGGCTTAAAATGAAAGATTTAACAAGTTGCATATCAGCAATATAGTAGTAAGTACTTAAAAATCAACAAGAAAGTAGATATAGTACAATGCTAAGATGAGCTCCCAAACAATGAGTGGGATGGAAAAAAATCTATTTTGTGGCTGACAGTGTATGACAGCATGTACATGTGTGAAGACTGACAGGATGACGTATGCCGTTAATCCTAGGTAACTGCCCTATCACATCCTGATGTGTACTATTGTGAGGAGCAATATCTCCCACCTTGAGGCTGGCTTGGACAGTGTCTGACAGCCTTACAACATATACAGCCTTAAGACTGACAGAATGACGTATACCATTAATCCTAAGTAACTACCCTCTCACACCCGATGTGGCCTAATGTCAAGAATTAGGTCTTCATGCACCGACAGTGACAGCTCTTTGGATATTGCTGAATGCCGTGCTCAAATACAGGGTAGAAAGATTGAGACATAATCCTCTTGACAGCTCATGTCTCATTCTGAGGTAATGATTATGGTTTTATACCCCACAAAAACGTCTCTTGTGCATGTCTTCTGGCCATCTTTTGACCGCAGAGTAGTGTCCCACATGCTAACACATGTCCCTACTCAGGTAGGTACATTAATATGGTAGTACATTCTTTAGGGCTTAAAGCAACGTCACTCAGAAAACACTGGGTTAGAATAGAAAGCACTGTTGAAGCTTCTTCAGACACCATCTAGTAACTGAGAATACATAGTACATACAAAATTAAATGCATTTTGAACAATTGTCTTTTTTTGGTACTGTATATTGCAAATGTAACAAAAAAAAAACAACTTCTCTTATGCCTGGCAGCTTTCCATGGTATTGGTGCAGCACTTCTGTGGTACAATTGCAATGAACCAATAGCCACATGTCTTGTACAGTACATATTGTATATCATTCCTGTCATGACTAGTAGAAGAATAGCTCTTCAGAGTGCTAAACTGAATTGAAATCATTTTTATCACCAAAAAAAACTGTTAGGAGAAGAATTACATGTACATTGCAGTACAAATGTACTCTGTGTAAAATGATGGTTTTTCTTTCAAGTAGCCTTCCTTCCGATCTGATTTAATCTAAGTGCCCCTCTGGCTTCCCAACCCCGCCGCTTGATTGCGCACACTTGTGCACTGATCAATGGAGAGGGAAAGCTACAATTTCCCCTGATGTAGTTACTGGATAATTGCAACCTTTGCCAGACCCCCAATCACCTCATAAAGGAGTATCATTCGATGGTTGGAAGAAATAGCCCCCATGTATTGCTAGCGGACAGCTCCATGGTATGACCCGCCTGTTGTAACGTAACACAGCGCAGTCAATCAGCTCTGATTGTAAGGGAATTGCGCCGAGAAAGGGAAGAGAAATGAGAAGATCAAGGTTTAGGCCAAGTTCATTACTTTTTCCTCTGATGGAAGACTGGCTCATACCACGTTTACAACATGATACGCACATGAAACAAATCAGATTTGTAAATCACTGGAGATTAAAAACCGTATCAAATATCTTTTCAAACAGTAATTCATAAGTTTTTCTCAAAAAGATGCTAGCATCAGTTCTAGCTACAAAGTTGGCAAAAAAAACAAGTAAAAGCATTGAACAGACATAAACCTTAAGACAATCAACTATAACTGAATTGAAAAATTGTTATTGTTATTGGGTGGGACGACTATTCCTTTTTTGCAGCCAGGGACTGAACTGCGAGGAGCTTACAATATATAGGTGGGGCTATGTTGTGATCGCAAGTGTCTGGAATGTGCTGCCATTCAGTGCCACTCAGATGACCTCAATACGTCTGTCGTGTCTGGAGCTAGCTGCCATTCGGCGCCACTCATACAGGTGACCTCAATAGGACTGTCGCAAGTGTCTTGAGCTAGCTGCCATTTGGCGCCACTTACTAGGTGACCTCAATACGACCGTCGCAAGGGTCTGGAGCGATCTGCCATTTGGCGCCACTCAGGTGACCTCAATAGGACTGTCGCAAGTGTCTTGAGCTAGCTGCCATTTGGCGCCACTCAGGTGACCTCTATACGACTGTCGCAAGGGTCTGGAGCAAGCTGCCATTTGGAGCCACTCAGATGACCTCAATACCACAGTGATTACCCCAGGTGCTGCCATGGGACTGTAGATTGTAGTTGGTGTTTCTTTTTAGGTCTTAAAGGTAATGTATAATGATGCCATTTACCCTACCCTATGACTACCCTTGCTTTTAAAAAAACACAGCAAATCTGAAATATCTAACAATTCAAACAATTCACGGGGTCCTGATAGGCAGGACTGGTGTTAGTAGACTGGTTTATTAAGCAATAAGCATAATAGTCCTCCTGGCAGCCTAAGAGACTGAATTGCGAGGACATTACAATCATGTTCCATTCAAAATACATCAATAAGAAAACTTTATGAACGACGTTAAAACAATGGGTCAATAGTTACTAGTTAAAATACAATATCGAAGTAATACGAATTTGTTATGTTCAAAGAATTCCACAAGTGTTCAAGACATTCTTGAAAAGCCTTCGACAACACCATCTTATTTAATGCTGCAGTCTTTAGCAAAGCTGGCAGAATAACATAATAGTTGATGCTAACCGAGACTAACAATGGCCCTAAGGATGACAATGTTCCCAGAACAATTCATTGTCCAATTCAGATCTACAACTATGATAATATCTACCGGTAGTATAAATAATGGTTGTTCTCTTGTTCTTTTTATAAAAGAGTACAAAAAGATCTTATCTGTCAATACCTGCAGGTAAAACCTGAATGTAGAGAAAAAAAAGGTATCAAATCCGAAAGGTTAACTCCTTTAAACTCCTTGGGCTTTGGAAGGGAGACGTCGGTCATGAATAAAATAAGAGGTTTTCACAGCTAACATATCACAAGTCTCTTCACTCAGGGTCTCCAGGGATGGTAATATTGTTACAGGAACCGGTTTTGTATTGATTGTTTTGGAACGGCTTTCTGTGCTGACAAGCGTGAGGCCACTTGTTTTAATTTGCCCTGCCATAACTGGCACAGGTCACTCTCTAAACTGATTACTTTTCTAATTGGTTTAGCCGGGTACACTGATAACAACAAGGATGTCATTACACGGCACACATGTGAACATAAATCATGGAAGACATTTCAATGTAACGCTAGTTTACCTTTATTCGTGGGGTAACCTTTATCCGTTGTATACATTAGACTAGGGTATTTAGGGATATTAAGTCAGCGGAAGATGGTTTAAAACTGCAATACCTAACAAAAACGCAATTTGAAATCACTGTTCATCAACATGATATCCCTAAATTCCCTGTTTGTAAGTAGAGCGGATATAGGTTACTTCGCGAATAATGGTGAATATGGTTAATGGTTAAAATATTTCATAAATATTTCTCAAACAAATGCTGGCATAAATTCTAACTTCAAAGTTGAGAAAATAGAAAAGTGGCCCAAAACCACTGAACAGATAAAAAGAAAATCACTTGAATAAAGATAACTGATGAATACAAAAATATGTGTTGGTGTTTCTTTCAGGTGCACTGATAACAACAATGATATCATTACACTGTGAGCAAACATTTCCTTGCAAGAAAAGATTTTCACTACTTCACCGTTTGCCTGTATTGGTAGAAATTGTTCTGAGGTAAAGTTTGGAGTGCAATTTACGACATGAAAGTTGGACAGATTGAAATTGGACAGTTCAATTATTGTGGTGAAAATCAATTTTCAAACTTTGTGCATGAATGGTTTACGTGAATGTCATCAATGGGAATTTGAGAAGTTCACATAGACCTGATAAATGGCCACAAGAATACAGAAGGACAAAACTCTTGACTACATATTCTGTCCTTGACTTGAGTCAATTGCTTCCTTGAGTGCGATGAACAGGCACACACCCCTTTGCAAAAGTTTATGAATAATTAAGAACACCTGGCATATTGGGTTGCCTATTTGGACTTGACACTGCCATATGATTAGTCGTCCCTTAGAAATCATTGACAGGAAGTTTTTCATTTGATAATGGGAAATGATCAGAGAGCGTGTTAGGTGACACATATTCTTTGGAGCAACCCATTAAATTGTGAAGGTCTGTACTAGTATGCATAAGTATCATTTATATTTTTCCAGAATTTTACCAAAAAATTTCGTCTCATAAAGCCAAAATTTGTAAATCTACTAAGAACAGGATAACTATCATGAGAGTTGATGTTTTGCCTTACATTCCAGTTTGTATATGGAAATACGGTCTTTATCAAGTTTTTAACATCAATTATCACCAAAGATGAACTTCCCTTAAAAAATAAGATTGGTGATTTGATATAATGTTTGCCAGTTGGCATCCATCTGTCTCGGAAGACAATGGTAGGCAGACAATTACTCGCCGTCTGCCTGGCCTGCGCATGACTTTTTAAGGTTAAGGAGAGTTGTGCACTTCCTTCTCCAACCTCTCCTCTACTGGCGCATTAAGTCCCACAGGGACAGCAACACTATGCTATTAAAAGCTTGCTAGTTCAGTTCAGTTCATCCTCATATGAGGTGCCATTAACGATGTCCGACCATGCATCTCTATCTAGCATGGCGGTTAACAAGTTAGTAACACATAAGAAACTATCAGGAAAAACTCTTCTTTCCAAGAAAACTGACACTAGAGAAGACAGAGCTGCTTGTGATAAATTGCCACTTAAGACACGGTGTCTGCCTGTAACAGCACACCAGGGGGCAGTGCCACACCTGGTGCAGGAAAGTACTGTCTAGATCTGTCTGACTGTGGCACAAGGCTGTCTAATCCCTGTCCAATGTCAAGGAATCCCAACAGTAGTGCCCAGACAGAGAAGGCTACATATCCATTCCAGCATTCCTTGCAATACACATTCCAAATGGCTCAGTCAGACTCTAGGCAACAATCACACATGCCATGTTGCCCTTGACATTGTAGTAAATTTTTCTTCTTGAACTGTCAAAATACTGATGAGCTTCTGTGTCTGTGGCACAAGGCTGTCTAATCCCTGTCCAATGTCAAGGAATCCCAACAGTAGTGCCTATGTAGAGAAGGCTACATTAACCATTCCAGCATTCCTTGCAATACACATTCCAAATGGCTCAGTCGGACTTTAGGCAACAATCAAAAATGCCATGTTGCCCTTGACATTGTAGTAATTTTTTTCTTCTTGCACTGTCAAAAGACTGATGAGCTGTCTGTGTCTCTGGAACAAGGATGTCTAATCCCTGTCCAATGTCAGGGAATCCCAACAGTGGTAGCTAGAGGATAATGGCATGCTTTACACAAGCATTTTCTGAGACATCTTGGCCCAAGACGTCCTAGAAAACATTTAAGAGAAATGTAAGTGTCTCAAGATGCGATTCCTGCTGTTTGTCTTGAATCAGCTCCAGAGGTGTGCTCAAGACGCTCAGCAGAAGTGCCAAGATACTCAACAAGGGTGCCAGAACATATTTTTCTAGTGTGTAGAGAAAACGCACCAAGGAAGTCAACAATTAGTCTGAATTGAGGGGGACTACCTAGCTGTTAGAAAATTTCAATTAACAACAATTTCACAGAAAGGTGTGTACTAATAACACTGTTTTACAGCAAATAAATTCAACTCTAAAGCAAAACTCAGCAAAACCATAGCTATTGATGAATGTGCATGCAAAGGCTTGTTTCCACACACGGTTTCCATCATTGAAACTACATTACATGATATTAACTTATTTACACATGACCTACCCTGTCTGTTCATGTAAAACAACCATAAAACCTGTAATTTATGGATTGTACTTGACATTGGGAAGGCTCCCATGGGTGTTATGGTGCAAACGGTGCAGACATTCTGTCTCTGTACTACCCACAAATATTTTTGTACTTACGTAACAGATGCAGCAACCCCTGACATTAAAATCCACAGTATGAAGGTTTTATTGAGCATTGTATATACTATAACCTACATAAAAAGAGTGATTTTATATACATGTGCCAAATGAAAATTAGTACAAAGTAATTATTTCTATAGCCAAGCAAGAAGGTGTTTTTTTTTTAATTTTTTCCAAATTCTTCTTAGACAAATTCAGCTATCAATTTTTTTTAGGCTGAACGAAATCCAATACAGTATATGTTTTCTCCCAGGAACAGATTGGTATGAAACAATGAATGCAAAATCCTGAATAGTACAATACATTGGCATATGTTAACCAATCAATAAGCCAATGTAAACATTTGCAATATTGCAATGACAGCCTTAAGCCGGGTCTAATCCTGTAAGGAGTTAGCATGTGGAGTCTAAACGTGATATTGACTGTTGCCTTTTCTGGCATCGATCACGGATATAAAATCATCAATCAAACTGACAAATTTTAAGCAGAACATGCTGATAAGGCCTATGATAAATTATGTTTCTGGTAAGCCAACCGACCCTTGTAAAAATCTGTTGAACGTCACTTGAACCTCATATTTTTTGGGGACCGAGTACTGGACAGGGACATAAAATTTCTCTAGATATCTGAATAATGCAATTCAAAACAGCCTTTCTGTAATTCCCACAGTGACTGTCAACAGAGTGAGGCTTTGAACAGTAAACTGTTGATATAAGAATGTGTTTATCATATAATCATACTTATTACACTTGTATAACTTATATCTGCTTGATTGTGATATGATGTTTAAAATACCAGTGTCTTGATGGTGATGAGTTGAAGTTAACCCATTTCTTTTTGTACATTGGTAAATTGTTTTTGATAGATCACTCTGGTCAAAATCAAATATCAAAGAATCCCTACGTATGGGACGGAATGGGCAAAATTTCTGTCCGTCCTCAGCAGCAAATTCCATCAAAGGACAGAAGGACAGATGCTGGCTAGAACCCTGTGTCCATGACAGTCCATCTGTATCCATTGTGCGATGGCCCATGATAAAAACAGCTGGTGACATATTGCAGGATGTGGCCCAAAATATGGTACATTCTTTGTTGCAGCGTCCTTGGATGTGACAAGATTCGAAATGTTACTGGAAGGAACATTTCTTAGACTTAGTTTTGCAGTGGACTGAAAGGAGAAGGAAATAAGTAGTGCAGAAGCATTTCGAGACCTAGAAGAACAATGGATTACATTATACTGTTAAGGAGGTATTCCCTAAATAGTCTTGAGCCTACAGAAAGTCTTAAATTTTCTAATGAGCATTGAGTTAGTAGCAGTAGTAAGTAGTGTCCAGATTTGATATATTGATCTTGACAAATTGTGATGTATGTGAAATGGGGAGGGGGGCTATTGCCTTTGTAATTGTGTCCTACTACTTTTACCATGTAAATGAATGCCAGAACCTTAAAAAGGAATATGACATAGCAATCAACTTTAAGATGTATTATCAAAGTTTGTTAGCCTGTATATTGCAGTCTGTATAAAATTTGCCCTGTAAGATTAAAAAAACTATGCTCTAACAGGCACTACTACTTCAGCACCATGGACAGCCCTGGTCCTCGCATACGAAAATCAGCCATCCTTTTCATTTTGCTTAATGCAATAATAGACCCTTGTTGGTACAACATCTAACAGACAGATGTCACCAAATAAAGCAATTCTGCAGGTACATGTATGTAAATGCAGCCAAGGTCAAGCTTATTTTGCATCAGACAATTTCAGAGAAAATTTTAAAGTTATATGTATTATGGATGTACATGAATGTATCTAGAAAATGCCTATATTTTGAATGATATTACTTCCATTTAACTCTGACATCTTTTCTTCATATATCAATTGATTTAGTGAAATTAGAATGCTAGCATATAGTGGATTCGACTTTACTTAAAATCACCGGGCCAAACAACACAAGCACAACCTGCTATATGCTTGAAGTTAAATGTCGACCAGAATTATGCACAGTACCGTTGTATCCAATGCTCTGCGCAGTTTTATTAGCTTTACAATTCTTTCAGAAGCTAAAAATGGGGCACGGGGAAAGCATGGACTTACGCCGGCTCATATTCTAGCCTTTATGTCGTCCGGCAGTTGGCTGGATATTGGCAAACTCATTACCGCTTAGGCTGCACTTTCGGCACAAATTTATTGCTCCAATAGAATGAGTTAAAGGATGATGGTACTGTTAAGGGAGATGAATGCCGGATAAAAGGTTGTAGCGTGTTCGAATTGGACTGCAGCACCCCATGCGGAGTGTAAAACATTTTACACAGGGTTAGGTGTCACGGCTAAGCTACGGTTAAGGACACCGTGCTGGACAATGAAAAAGGGGCGTTATGGTGGCTCGTAAGTCTATAGCGCCACTGCATTAGGTCTAAGTGGGTTAAATACAAATCAGGACTGCACTTTGATAGGCATACCCATTAGTCGTTTCTTGTGGATGCATGTATAGCCTGCCTAGATGTCAGCTCTGTAAAGGGCAGCCTTCGATATTAAAGAAAAAGATGAGCCTGATTTACTAGTTGCATTAGATAGCGCATACCTGCTTCCTGTAACTTATTGGATGTATTTGACTTATCCCTCCGAGTTTCAAATAAAAATTTCACTGCAGTTCTAATGTAAGCTGCCAGGGAGCCTACAGCTGTACCACTTCCCCCTCAAAAAAAATATCAAGAGCAGACGATTATATAAATAATAAATGCTGCAGTACTATGGAGAGAAGCTAAGAGACCAATAAATTATGAGTATCTTTACTGTCTTTAGGATTCCAATATCTACCAACATGCAAAATATCATCTTAAACTCCAAGCAGCCTCAAGCCCCTGTTCAGTCAAATATGGACAAAAAGCAAATGAGAAAAACAAAACAATGGTATTTACATTTCTCCAGTAGACAAAATGTATAAGATATCAATGAACATTATTTTCACTAATAGTTTGCACTATACAAGTTTTTCCAGTCTTCTGGCACCATTAAATGACATGCCAGACAAAAATGGCCTCCAATAAAAAGATGATGGATCTGATCTTGTTAGTGCCATGCAGCAAACTCCTTTTTAAAAGGCACACAGACCCTTTTGAAAAATTTGTCTGACTTTTAATTCCTGTCATGCCACAGGTGGATTGATGTTCCTGAAAGGCTGAACCTACAAGGATAGCTTCTTCACAACCTGATGACACTGAACTTGAACAAGATGCATTAGCACCCACCACATCTCTAGATCTGCAGGGAACACACTACATAACTCTTTGATAAAGAGAGTCAAGAGAGTTCACCTCCTTTTTCTATACACAGCTGCAATGCCTAAAGCTACTGTACCCTATTATGATAGGGGATACAATACAGTTTCTAAAAAATGAATACAAATCTTTACTTCTGTCAGTCAGTCAGTCATCATGAATACGATATATAAATTGTGTGTCTGGAAGTACAGAAATGCAGTACACAAAAAATTTTGCCAAAGAAAGAACGAAGATGCTTGATACATGTACAGGCTGCGATACCAAAGGAAATCGATATTGCTTGCATGCCGAATAGTCTACATCTGATAACTGTTAGTAGGGGACTATTTGGCCCTTGCATATTCACCTATTATGATGATATAAGATGCAAGCAAGAGCTCTGATTGGCATACAGTCATACAGTCCTTTGTAACAGAACATACAGTATATCAAGGTCCGAAAAGGCGCTCAGAGGTTTGATTCCAGTAAAACTGCTTCCAGAAAGTATCCCATACACGAGATGATTCGTGATTCGTACACTGTAAGGGCCAGACATTTCCGTGAGCTGAGAAAGCAATCTGGCAGTAAAGTAATGAAGTTAAAGAAATGCACTAGGACTAGAATAGAATGCCTATCAGGTTAGTTCCAGTGCCAGCAGAACTGGTATATAAACTTATGCAGCTAGCATCAGTATGCATGTCAGGTCTAACCTGCCCGACGGTGGTCTCTCCTTCTGACAAAGGTCTCCTCATGGATCAATGAAGTTGCCAGGTAAGACTGACAGGAACCCACCCAAGCAGGCTTACAGTGGTTTGAACCTGATGGTGCTTTGATACCTGTGGTTGTTATATGTATGTGCAAGTAATCTACTTCAAACTAGTACTTAGTTAGTCTTAGCTTAATACCAGGATTTGCTTGATACCAGGATTTTTCAAATGATGATTGTGAACATCTGAAGGACAGATATGCGTACATGCATGTCAATCAAGGTAGTTACATGTATGTGTACACCATATATTACACAAGCCCAAAAAAATAAGTTTTTCAATAGTCTCTATATCAGATGTAAAATACATGATTCATGTTGGTGGGATCTTCCATCACAGATACTATCCCCAGTGTGTCGCCAGTCTCCATATTTCAGTCTGGCAATGGTGACAAATACCATATGCCATGAATCTCAAAGCAGAGCATACATGCAGCATATAAACTGATGTAAACTGTTGAACTTGAGGTAATGTAAGTTCACCTTTATCCGCAAGGCAACCTACAAGTACATTGTACATTTATATATATTCCGTTGTTATTGAAAACAAGGTATTTAGGGATACCAATTCATTCTCACAATCTTACGTTTTTAGAAGAACATACATGTACTGTTTGGAAATGAAAAACATAGAAAGTGCTAACTACATGTTTTAAAAGAAAAAAACTGCTTGAAAATGAAAATCACAGGAAGAGTTTGCTTAAGGTTTTTTTAAAAGGGAGCATGGTTTGGAAATGAGAGATAGAAAAAGTTTCCTGGGCCTTCTTAAGTTGCTGGTCCAAAGACTTGTCAGTTGTTTCATTCTGCACATGAACAGTTGTCCTGAC
>NC_049990.1:5910119-5911757 GCF_000003815.2 Branchiostoma floridae
GAGACAGTCACATAGAAAAAGTTTGTTGGACCTTCTTAATTATAAGTTTCCAGTCCAATGTCATTCATCATTGTCTACACAATCCTACAAAATCCTCTCTTTCGTTCCACTAAGCTATGGCTTCACATAGTCACTACTATTATATCATACATGTGCCGTTGCACTCAGCAAAAGACTTGGATTGCCTCCATATTGAGCCCAGCAGAACACAGGATTAATCATGGCGGAATTAGCACCACCAAGAAGGCGAGCTTCATGAACCCGCACACTAAGAAGCGTGTGTTATGCAAGGAAGCATGCTGGGCCCACTATTTCTAGTATTTATTAATGTCATCAAAGAAATACTGATGTGTGTGTGTTCCTCCAACATCTAGTGTTTTGCATATTGTCAGTTTTGCAATTCTAACCAAATTTTTTTAAAGAGTTACCATAATTTCGAAATGAGAGACATAGAAAAAGTTTGCTGGATCTTCTTAAGTTCCTCATCATTGTCTACACGATCCTACAAAATTCTCTCTTTCGTTCCACTAAGCTATGGCTTCACATAGTCGTGACTACTATAATATCATACGTGTACCGTTGCACTCAGCAAAAGACTTAGAGTACCCCCATGTAGAGCCCAGCAGAACACAGAATTAATCATCGTGGAATTAGCACCACTAAGAAGGCAAGCCTCACCAACCCGCACACTAATCAGTTCGCCCCCCTTATCAATACGGCACAACAGGAAAGTCCATTGATTTTCCAGCCTGGCAGCCTTATGGCCGAACACCTCGTGTCGCACTTTCATCTAGTAGTGCAGCAGGGTCATTACGGCAGGCTGCAGATAAGAGAGCGCCCTGCGCAACTTCAAGTTACAGTTCCTTCAAGGTCCGTGGGTTCTACTGAGGGGGCGTAAAAATCTATTTCATGTGGAGAAGACAGAGCTAGGAGAGACGTGCCTTATGGTCGAACACCCCCTGTTGCACTTTCATCTAGTAGTAGAGCAGGGTCATTACGGCAGGCTGTAGATAAGAGAGTACCCCGCGCAACTTCAAGTTACAGTTCCTTTAAGGTCCGTGGGTTCTACTGAGGGGGCGTAAAAATCTATTTCATGTGGAGATGACAGAGCTAGGAGAGACGTGCCGGGCCTCGGATTCGACCAAATTTGGGCACCACGGTTGGGCAATAAAGAAACAGGCGGATGACCCCGTGTGACACGAACAAGCATGGACTGATGACGGCGTCTGATTGGCCCGTACATCAGGCTCCATACGACACAGGTTGTTTAGGCACTAAAGTTTCACGGGGCTGGTTAAAGAATATCTCTAACGGAACAGGTTGCAGGGCTCCTTTGTCATCGGTTTGGCTTGTCCTTGTAAACTTATGTGATCAATCTGACACCCACAGAGTGTACCAGTAGTGCTGGCAACACTTTCTATCACTGTCTGGGCTTTCTAAGACTGTGGAAATAATGCTGCTCGTATTTAAAGAAACTTTGGGATGTTTGGCTGATATTAACAAAGTTTTGTGTATGGGGTCACAAAGAAGCTGGTGTGACGCAAGGAAGCATACTAGGCCCACTATTCCTTTCTATTCATAAATAGAATCAAATAGGAGTTACTTCACAGATGTGACACATGTTGTACACCTCAGCGA
>NC_049990.1:5912102-5969316 GCF_000003815.2 Branchiostoma floridae
CCTGGATTTAATATAGTTGACACAGAAATGTGTTCGAAAATGAAGGTAGGATGAAGATGAAGCAGTGATGAGATGTTGTCCAATCAGATTGCATCATGGTAGGTGATCAGAAATGTGGCATGAAAGAAAAAGAAAAATATAACCTTGTTAAAACAGTGTTGTATATATTGATTGGAACATTCATAAACCACAACAAAGAGGTACATTGTACATGTACTGTATTCCTCCAACAATCAAATAATGCTATAATTTTAAGCAGATAATACAGTTCATCATCATAGGATACTGATAATTAAGAAATATTTGCTGTGGTATTATGTTCTGTATTTGTCACAGTGTAAACTCGTCAAACTGAGAACATATGCTCTTTCTAACCTTTGCGTATTTTGTAGTCTTTTCAGTCATGCTTTTATGCCTTACATGACTTCTTAACTATGAAGTCAAATCCAATTTTGGTCACAATGAGATTGCAGCACAATGGTAGTCTACTAGAAATGTGGAATATCTTAAGATTTCACATTTAAAGTAACTCTTCTATTCCGTTCATGGACTTAAAGATCTATGAACTTGAATAAATCAACAGTACATTGGAATGATAAGAAATGTTCCAGCCAAGTGATAAATCACACAGAAAATTGTACACATGCCAAGTCCTGAAATACACTGCCCTGCAACATCTTGCTGACTACATGTTGTGGTGACATGTGGATAGAGAGTAATGTGGACTGGTCTGGCACAGGTCACAGTGGATCACATTCCATGCATGCAAAGTCCTTTTCACAATGACCTAAAGTCCCACAGCATATGCAACACCTTGTAAGCCAAACCTAATCTTGAGAGAAGCACGCTCATGGTCATGGACTGGCATACCTCCAAGAAATGTCTTTTTCACTTCACATGTTTGCAGCCAAGTGTCCGTTTTCTGATGCTGACAAATGCAATTCTGTCTCGATTCCGTCCATCATTCATAGACAAATTATTGCTTGATCATGTCTACAGAAAAAGCTCTATCCAAGCAGAGAGTATCAGTCTAGTGCCTCTGAGATAAAAATCTACTAACTCAGGATCGGAATATGGTCGTCTTACTCTCACTGATTGTAGGAAACACTGCATTTTTATGATTATATTATAAGAGGATAATGTGATGGCCTAAATCTCTCCATCCTAATCTAAGTATGCAGCTGAGTGTATTGACTATCAGATTCTCTGTCAATCATGTAGCCACTCTACACAACAGCCAGGCTTTTAGCCAAGCATGCATCAAGGCATCATTTGAAGTCTTTTTTCTTAAAATAACAAGGAATTGGATGCACTTGTTGTCCTTACACTAGGGAGCAGATCCTCTGACAATCATAAAATTCTGATTGACCAGAGATGCCACAAGGACAGTTGTGGTCACTGTATTCTACTGTACTCTCTGACAATAATTTGCCCCTCAGGATACCTTTGAATGCAATATATTAACTTAAATTGTCAAAAACCATGGAAGGCGGATGCGCCCAGACCCCCTATAGTGGTGCCTTTATCACTTATTGCAATTCACCAAGACATTTGGACCCCCTATAATCAAATCCTAGCTACATGCACAAGCCCGACAACAGCGTACTACTAGGCAGCCCCTCGTGTACGTGGTGGGTGATTTGGACAGGTCGTTGCACTGGGGGGCTTCAAATTGTTCCACCCGTTGCGAGATCGGGGGTAAATCTGCTTCCTTCAGCAGCTGCCATTCGTTATCAGCAGCCCCGTATTGATCCCGACAGCACGATTTTGTGCACGACTCCATCTTTGCGGGACGCCAAGCCCTTCGGAAAGCTGCCGCGATCCTTTATCACGCTGACACTGGTCACGGGGCCTGATGTTTGTAATAGACATGATAGATCATATCGGAGAGCAATTCATCTGCAGTGACGGATCAGGAGGGGGGCAATAAACCTCAGATATTAAAGACAGAAAACAAAAATAACCCAGTATATATGTCTACTGTGAAGGAGTTAAGGCTGCACAAATTTTATTGGATTTCACAAAATTATGCCAAACTCGAAAATCAAGAAGTGCAAAATTATGCCAAACTGGAAAATCACCAAGTGCAGTGTGAAACTAGACAACTACTCCCTAACCCTGTGTCAGGGACCCCAGCAGCAGTATAATCAAATACTGGATACTACTAATACTACTAGCCTTAGGCTATTCAAGCAGACTGTCGAAATAGACTGTCTGATAGATTATGCATTACGATATTCTTGATTGTATTTAATGTAGCTTTTTAGGTTCTTCAGTGTATATGATATGTCCATGTGTGGGTCACAACACATGACAATCCATAATCTAAATTTTCAAAACATACACAGTCATCTAATTTTGAACTAGATGTCAAACTGTCTATCTTTTTACATCTTTGATATTAAAAAAGCTAACACACTTATGACTCAGTCACTCACATTTCTTCTATTTGCTTCTCCCCCCACAATTATGATAAACACTTTTTCAAAGAAAATGCTAATCTTTCTTGTTCACATGTTCTCCCCATATGTACCTTGAGGCAAGGTACATGTATATAATGATATTGAGGTGAGCTAAATGTAGTCCACTCGTGAAGCCCTGCTTGCCACAAACATCGCTAGAATTAGTAGATGTGTTTTACAAATTCATGGTGGAAATCTGCATCAAGGACAAGGTAAGTCCATAACGGTACCTTTTTTCACCAATCTCTCGAGAAACTCATGCCTAGAAAAATCGTCTTTAGGATGGCCAGGTGAAATAGAATCTTCCAGCATCTATGGCACGCACTACGGCAAGGACGACATTCGTGTCAAAGCTTTACCCTGAAATCTCACCTCCGGTTGGACATTATATCTTGCAAATTTGGGGTATTACAGGAACTTTTAGAAATGTAACAGTTTGATGCTCATGTATGAACATAACAATGAAGTAGTAACCTAACACCTAACCTCCATTAATGTCGGAGTTGAGACTTCCTAGTATGAGTGATAATCCCTGTTATTTGCGGCCCTCCGAGACCGCCGCTAACTTCAGTTTCCACTAGATCATTTGCGAGAGAAAGTTTGGAGGATTAGTTTTCAACAAGATGATGCGTTGCTCGGGTCAATGAGCTATCAGAAATCTATGCATGGAATTTTGATGCCGAGATTCCTCGCGTTGTCGGGGTCTTACGGGGATTACCACAGTGGAACAACTCCCATTCATCACATATCATCAGCATCTACACAGTTGTTGGTTACAAGTCTTTAATAATACTTTAAATGAATTTAAGTTTGAGGGGATTTACTTTCGCAGTAGCGGGAAAATAGAGCTTTTGCTGTGGTTTTAAGTTTGCAGTATTGCCATGGATTTTGGTCAAAAATGATAATGGAAAAATGTTCCAGCGGTTTTAAGTTTGCGGCGAATTGGCCACCGCGAAAACCGTGAACATTTCTGCATTTACCGTATTTCTGGGGTTCCTTGATTTTTTTAAAGCTTCTGTTAGCTGGTAAGAAATCTTTTCCCTCTGTAGTTTTCTGTTCCAACCTAAAGCCAGATTTAAACATTTGTTCTTATGTTATCTTTAAAGGTAATATTACGGAAGAACACAAAAATCATAACTGGTGCCCATCTTATATTGTGTATCATTCTGCTAACCTGTGTTATGGCACAATTTTGGAGAATTGCAAAGACACCTCAGTATAAGTGTGTCAAATTGTACTAAACAATATTTGCATTTCAACTCTTTACTAAATATCTTTACTGTTTCATCTATAGAAACAGTATAATATGCAAAAAACAACATTGTAAGTGCTGCTCCTATCTTTTGATAAAGCAGCAGAATGACCTGGGGGTCAATTGAAACCTGATACGTCCTGTTAGAGGGGCTATAGATCACTGTACCCCCTAGGGCCCAATCCTTACAGTCTCATCACCTCTACATTTATCCATCAGGTGTTTCCATTAAGACACACGTTTATAACGTCCAGCTGTGAACCGGCATCATTGGTAAATGCTGTGGGCTTTTCTTTTGGGCCACACCACTTCAATGTGCTGTTTCCTGGACACTTCAAAATAAGATACAGTTACTCCGAATTCTCGTCAAGCAATGACTGTTTTAAAGGTAAGGTACATACCAGAATTTTTGATGGCTGACAGTCAATCTTGTTCACGGATGGACTGTCAGATGTCAAAAATTTGGAGGTATGTACCGTACCTTTAAAAACAGCTTGAAGAAAATTTGGAGTAACTGTATTCATACGTGACTCGTGAACCTCTTCAAAGATATAGTAAGAGGACAAGATAACTGGAAGAAAACTATATTCCTACATTCCATCCCTTAAACTATGTATATCAAGGTGCAGTCTTTTCCCTCCGTCAGGCTCAGTTGTCATGCTGAATTTCTAGTTCTAAATTATTTTTCTAAATCCAAGAATGAAAGAAGAAAACTGGTGAGGTCTTAGCTATGGTGTTGGATTATATTAGGAAAGTTTAATATATAAAAGCTGAGCAGACACAATATTTCTTTATTTGTCCACCAACCATCTATTTATCTATTTCATTTATTCATTAAGATTTATAGGATGGTCCCTTCAGTTACAATAACTGATTTCCAAGGTAGACCTTTTTGATTTCCATCGGATTTCCAAAGAGCATTTTTCCTTCAGTTTTGTATATGACTTTGACAAAAGGTGTCCTCAAAAACAGGCCAGTTATTGACTAGAATGTAACGGTAAATCCCGACACTAGAAATGTAAAAGCTATAAAAGCTGTTAACCTGTAATAAATTAACCACCACAATGACTATAAATTCAGCACCAAGGACAGATGACGGGTTAGCATTTCTGGTCTGTTTCAGTGTCTCTTTCCCACAGTGGAGTGTACATATAAAAGCAGTGGAGGACTTAGTGTTCATTTAACCAAACTGACAAAAAAAATTTGTTTAGAGAAACCACAAAGACATATCCCAACTTTCCCACATTCACGGACGAACAGAAAGCCACTTTTCTCTTGAAATCACAGAACCCACAAATTGTTGAAAAAGTGGAGCTTTTCGTCTTCCTCTGCTTCAAATCCAAGTCAAACCCAACCTGTGTAGAAATAGCCAACACTAGTATTAGAGTAGCCTCTTTTCACCATAATGTTAATCACTGTTCATTGTTACTTGTACATGTATATGTCCTATGTTATACCATGTAGTTACAACTAGCAAGTTTTAATTTTATAAACATGGAGAAATTTCTGCAGTCACATTGAAATAAGGACTACTATCTTTCATCAGGATATAGCATTTTTCTTCAAACAATTTTTCTTCAAAGAACAAGAAACAGCCATGCCTTCAAGTACCAGAGTTACCAACCTAGGATTGATGTGTTCAAAAATTCGTACTTTCCCAGAACTATCGTAGAGTGGAATTTGTTATTACCAAGCACAGTAGGGGCATCTTCTCTGGATAGTTATAAAGAACGCTTGCACATAGATGTGCAAAAGCTAGGTGTGACGGGTCGTTCAGTGTAATATAACCAGCTGCTGCCGCACCGCGTGCCTGCAAAGCTTGTGTGTTACGCCGAACGGAGGTTATACCGGCTATATAGATACAGATACAATTTGAGAAGTAACACATTTTTCTTCAAACAATTTGAGAAGATTTGCTTCCGTGTAATGAGCTGTGACAGTTGACCATCTATCCAGTTAATAACATCACCTCGTGGACAGGTTTTCACGCCATGTTCTCTCCCGACTCACAAGCATGGCATCAATCTTACTCAAGTGCCATTAGGGATCCCGCATTTCCGACACCTTCGTATAAAATACGACACCGGGTGGTACCAGTCCCCTGCCTTAATAACCCCAAAGCTCTGGCCTCTCTTATTTGGTGATGTCGGACTTGATGGACCTCCTGTCTCCCTCTAATGGGGTCATCTCTCCCCACCACCTGTATGTCACACCGGAAACCCTTGCCCAACAAAGGGGACTGTCCCTGCTCATTAGCTACCATCTCCATTCTCACCAACCACTCGATGGGGCCAATTAACTGGTGTACCCTTTGTACAAGCCATTGCTGCAATGAGATGGTGGTAGCAATGGGGTTGGCGTCTATTAAGAGAAAACAAAAGATATGTACGTGCAGCGACTCATTTGTTCTTTCTGAAGCAAAGTCTCAAAGTCTCTTAAAGTCTCAAAGGCTGAGAATGTTCCATTCTTGAGATGACATGAGGACAATGTATACTGTCAAAGTACAGAAAGATGCTATTCCTTTTCTACGTCTATTATCAGTCTATGTAAATGGATCCAGACTGCAATTTTTTGGCATGAAGAATTGATGAAAAATTGCTGCAATCTAGATTTTTTAAAGGGAGGTAATGTAGTGATCAAAACATGAAGAAAGTCACTGTTCTTGGTCATTTTTTACATTATAAGTTGAATCTTCTTTATTTCATGAATGTGAAAGTTTTGAAATATGCCACATGAGTTGTCCATGAATTAGTCCAACTTTCCAACAAAGTAACATGCTCAAATTTGTTTGGTGGTGGTTCAATCAAATTGTTACTGAAGTTTGCAGTCCATTTGTGGCCATTTTTGATCCCCCACAAACTTTCGAAGACCTCCAATTGCAACAAACAATTTGGGAATCTCCTTCACACTCTGCTTGAAATGCAGGGAAATGATGCAAATATGTTGACATTTAGTTGTGAATATAAATTTGAATGGAGATTTCAAAATTCAGAATATTTGCAGTTTAGGCACCAAATTTCTACCATAGTGATACATACCTCTAATGAAAACTGCAGGTGCGGCTTTCGAGCCCTGAACGTTCAAACAGGAAAGACAGGATGATAATGCAAACCCTTAGACTCAACAGGCTCTAATGACAAGGTTGCTAAGAGACCAGTTAATGAGAGCTCTCATTTGACAAAATGGACTGGTTTCTATGGAAGCGTGCAACGTTGACAGGTTCTTGAATTCTGGGCTGATTCTTTCCTTGTGTTTTGCACAGCACATCAGACATTTTGTAGCGGCACTCTCCCAGTTCACACTCACAGAGGCATCATAGCAGGATAGACCGTACCTAGAGAACTTTTCTCCTCAGTCCTCTTCAAGCTGCTCAAGGTATACTGTACTACTATTTGAGATGTTGCTTGTTTTTCTTTCATATTGCTTGTGATGGCTGAATCTATTTAGCAGTTAGCTCTGTTGACTTTTGAATTCTGGATTCAAATTCCTAGCAGGCATTGTGTCCATGGATAAGGTATCTTACACCAATTTCTTTGATCAACACAGGTGAAGTACTGGTACCTACATGTGTAGCTTTTGTTGAGAATGTCCTCTTGAATGGGACATAAAGCCAAAAGCCCTGTGTTTGTTCAAAAACCTACCATACTTGTCAATTGATCAAAAGAGTAGGCATCCACCTCAGTGTGAGTGGATGAAACCTTAAAGTCCTCTCTTACACAGCTTGCACTTAACGTACATAACAGTGGTGTTACACCTTTAGGCAGTTTGATAGGTCATCCAGTGTAATATTACCAGCTGTTGCCGTACCGTGTGCCTACAAAGCTGGTGTGCTGTATCAAAGGGCGGTTATTCCGGCTATATAGATACAGATAACGGACAGCAGCCAAATATTTCAGGCTAGCGAAAGCACTGATATATATTGACTGTGACTAATATCAGAGAGAACCCTGCAGAACAAGCTGATACTTAATTTCAAGTGAAATGACCTATTCCAGTATACAAGAAAAACTATCGCTTCCGTGAAATTTGACACTCGTAAGAAGGTAACAGATCGAGGCCTTCCCTTGCTGGGCTACATCTCCTATCTCTAAAGGATTTGTGAAATTGATAGCAGGAGAGAAGACTGGGAGGAAAGCCTCCAATATTCCAGGAGAAATATACATCAGCATTAGGGCTACCGGTCCGGTAGGCCGATCTATCCATCAGATACTTTACTTTCCCAAACCAGCTGAGAATTACACAAGGCGTCCTGACAAAATTAATACAACACTTTGGGTAATAAAAGTCAGGGCTCAGAAAAATGGGTGCATGTGCAATTTTGCGCACCCAAAATTGGATCTTTGCAACTTTGACTGTGAGTGCACCAGTGCATGTTTGCAGGGCTATATTTCATTGTAAGGTACAATGTACTATCGTAAAGCTTGTTGTTCTTGACATTAAAAAGGTATGAATTTTTTTTGTTTTCTTTATTCTGTGTTCCTTACCCAACTCAGTGTAACCACACTGCTTTACAGTTGGCCCTGGAAAATCATGCAACCTTTGTTGTATCATTTGTTTAAAATGTTTAAATTGGCTAAATGACATATTGCAGACTTCACCAATGTTTGAGCTGCAACTAAGCTCCTATATCATCTGCCCCTGGTGCTGAATTATGTGTTATTCTGTCAAATATGTCCAGACTACTAAATGTTATCGATTCTGTCACTGCTGTGTCTGTCATAACTGCTGAATGGTACCTGCACTACCATGATTGTAAATCTTTACAGCTGAATATCATTTCTTCATGGAAATAGTAGTAAATCTGTTACCACAAGCTGCTGGGTACCTGCTCCTAGTGCTGAATAATTTTTACACTGATCCAGGACCACCATACCTTCCACTGTATTTTGGAAAACCTTGATAGATAAATAAATCTTGATACATCAGTTCAAATGATTACACATCATTCTTAAAGATGAACTGCCTTTAAAACATATCACATCTGCACCTGTCTGACATTTCTAACTACTGTCTCAGAATTATAGAAATCCCTTACTATACCATCAAATGGAAAGGACTGACCTTAAACGTTTCGCATTATGTAAGCTTTACATAACCTTTAGGCATGTTTACCATCGGACTATGACTTTTCTGATGCAATGATTCCATTACGATATGTTTCTTTGGTAAATAATTGATAGCAGAAAGCCTGCTTCAGGGAAAGACCTTCACGATAAGTGATATAAAAGTGCCCCCTGTGTACAATACAAATGTATCTCGACGTGTCTGGTAGATACATATAATGCCACATCCATGTTCAAATTAGATTCCTACTTATAACTAATTACAATGCACAAAACCAAGAGTTATCGTTCTAATCTATGAAGGTGATTTTCACAAACATTAAAGACAATGAGAGCAGGTAGGAATAGACAATAAATTGTAGGGTTTCTTGTCACCAGTCAAGCTACAGGAATGGCCTGTGGCTCTCGGGGGAGTCACGGGATTAATGCTAAGGGTAAGACTGCCATAAACGATAAGATTGACAGTATATCACTGGAACTTACGATGTATAACTATTGCAGATATTTGATATCATCTTCTTGGATTCAAGGATGAAATTTTTCACCAGCATTTTTGGTTAGTTTGATGAATAATCAAAATATGATGAAATAAAATGATAATGAATGTTCTGTCATTGGATTGATTTCTGAATAAAATTTGAGTATAGATTCAGGATTTTGTGAAAAAATGTAAAGAGTCTCTACCATTGCAAGACAACTTCTTTAAAATAATGTCTTTGAGTATGAGGGGATACTATGCCACTTCGGTAAATATAATAAATAAATAAATAAATAAGTATATATTTATGATATTATCATGCTTCTCAAACCTGACTACTTTTTTCTATTTAGGAGGTTCAGTCTAAGTTATGGGTACAGTACTAGTGGGGCTCAAAATACCACCACCATATGCAGGTTGTTTCAGGTAAAACTACATGTAGAGCTGTGAAGGTATTTGTGATGTGTACCTGCAATAGAAATAATTCAAGCCTCAAGTATGATAATACCAGACCAATGTACAAAACAATGCATGGTTACCCAACCCTTTCTCAAACCAAAAGCAAAGAATTGCCAAAAAGCAGTTACTCAAGCAACTGGAAACGTTCAGATGTTTCAGATAGTATCCACTATCTTTCGTCAGTGACACTGAATTTTTTCTTCACACCGCATTGTAAAATTGCAAAGTGCCATGGAGTCTATTAGTCATTCCATTCGCCTCTCCTGTCAACAAAAGCTGAGGCTCCAGAGCGGAGTGTTGTATTATTCATGGTGGTGCAGCCGAGTGGTCTCTCCCAGCCAGGTGCCATAACTGTTTAATCATCACCTTGCAACTACCTGTCAATCACGACAGGTAGCCTACGTTGCAGGCTCTGAACGGGACTGGTTTTTATTTTGGGAGTTTGCCATGGAAGACAGTTTGCCAAGGAAGAGAGTTTGACGTGGAAGAGAGTTTAGATGGGGCAAAACTCCCTTCCACAGAAAACTCCCTTTTCCAGGATAATAAAACCTAGCCAACGTTAAAATCCCAAATCCTGGAGACAGCTCTGCTCAAGAAGCTATGGAAGGCTTTATGTAATATTTAGTTAGTGGATAGAATGCAGCAAAATGAAACACAAATAAGATTACTACTTGCAACTACACGTCAATCACGAAAGGACAGTACTGTAAAGGCATTTAACTTAGGTTCGTGGGGATTTGATTTTGTGGTAGCAGGAAAAGAACTGTTTGTGCTGGTTTGCGGTAGCACCATGCACTATAGTCTCTAACTGCCATAGAATAATGTTTGCAGTGCAGTGGGTTTATGTTTGCAGTGAATTGGCACAGGAATATTGCTAGCATAAAACTACCGCAATAATTTCTGCATTTACAGTATTTGGTATTGCAATTGATAAGGTTATCTTTGATTTGTAGTTTGCAGGGTTGTTTCTTAACTGTCTCTGGCTTTAATTTTTTATCCATCCCACTCATTGTCTAAAAGCCCATGTTGTTTTAAAAAAATCTGTCACATACATGTAAAATAAAAATACATTTTCAACAGCTTCATGTGATGAAGTTCAGATTTTTTTATGGCTGGGGTTAATGTAAGTGCAGAAACTTTTGCGGCAGCCACTTCACAGCGAATTTAAAACCACAGCAAACATTTTTCCATGGCAGTAAGAGACTACAGTGCATGGTGCTACCGTGAAATTAAAACCACCGCGAAATCAAATCTCTGCAAACTTAAAAGCAGTTACAGTAATATTTTGCCACCCCCGAAAGCAAGTTTCTGTCCAAGGAAGGATGAAGAGATGGGTCTTGGAGACAGCCCTACTCAGGAAGCTATGGAAGGACTTAAAGTGTGGATAGATCGCAGCAAAATGAACAAATAATTTTATAGGTTCCCTTTCTGTGGTACTGCAGCAGAATATCCGTCTCCTGTTTGCATGCAGTGAAAAATGATAACACCAGTTGCATCTACAAGTATATAGATCTTTGGCTTAGAGACACAAGTACTTATTCTATTACATCATGTCTATCGAAGACAAAGTAGGTGTGAAATAAGCTTAATTAGCGCTGCAGTAAAACAGCTATTCTTAATTGCTGAGGTGATTAGTTCTTAATACAATCATGGTAAGAAACCAATCGTGTGGCAAAAGGACATCTGGTCTGTGTCGCCGACAATCTATAGATTTCTGAGGGTCAACTTATGAAATGCTACGTACGTGTATCTCTCAAGTCTTTTCCTAAAGGGCATGATCTTTTCTGGCCATAAAACACATGTAATACAGTACATGTACCATCTGGACAACTTTGTGCTGCAATTATATTTTTTTCTGACTCTACTTCAATGAAATAGCTGCATGGTACATACAATGCTTTTGTATTTCCGTACGAAAGGTCTTTTTGATATTGCTACCATACAGAAATTTATGTACCATTATAGACAGATAATAATACGTACCTACATGTACATGTACGTCACTTTTCTTTATCCTAAAATATCAGAATGTTTCCAACAAAATACACAACCACTGTACTTTTTGAGGGGACACTCAAGTCAGAAACATTTCATTTGTAGTCCCCTGACACCAGAGTTTCCGCTGTACTTGTTACAAACTTGTCCTGACACATGAATTAATAATGACGCCATAATGTGTGCCCCTAGTTTCCGGACCAGTCCCTTCCCTGCTTGGGTTAGTGCCATCTTGTCACTTCAAACTAATGGTTATGTATATCTAGTGGTGACAATGTGCTCTTCCAAAAAGGTATGTTTTTGCAATACCCGAAAAACCTCATACATTTTAAACTTGGATATTTTTAATAGATTTATTCTTGATCTAAAACTGAACTAACAGTTACAGAGTAGGAATGCCTGATATGAATTTAGGATAACCTAGTACCTTTATTCAAATTGTATGGCTATATGAGGTCTAAATGGAAATGTATAATACAGTATTTGTACTTAATTCATTTTTGCATTTTGCCGCCTTAGCGGCAAAATGCCCTGAGACCAGAATAGTTGCCGTTGTGATGGAGTGATGGAGTGATGGAGTGATGTTGTGATGTTGAGATGAACGGACCTGTTCAAAATCTGCAAAGCTCTGTCGTGAGTCATTGTCTGTGGTCCGTAATGGGGCCTGATATTTGATTAGATTAAATGAATGAAGTATGATATTCCTAAGATTGATGCAGCATATAATCCAATTATTGCTCTTACATTTTAACGTTGTATTACCAATTCATAAAGATGAAATGTTTTCCAAATAAATCGTGTATATATATATAACAGTTACATATAGCCTATCCCAGATTCCTTTGCGACTTAGTTAATATTCATGCGTGCGGCGGTGGTGTTTTCCGTGCGTGTAGCGATTTTCGATTGATCGCCGTGTAAAATTGAGAAAGGCCTAGAACTTCAAACTTACCAGAATTGTAGTATGTAGTATGGAGGCCCTGGCAATGTAAAAATTTTAAGCAGGGGATAAAAGATTGTTGAGATATGGCCTTCGGGAAAATGCCTCGCGAGACGGGAAAGTCACTTCCGCGTTTACCTGTTCGAGCGCTCTGCGGGCATGGCGTTGCGTCAGCCTGATTTGCATCTCAGCCTTATTTGGAAGCAACCCATATATGGTAGGATTGGATAGACAAGAAAACAAGCTACAATTTGGTACGTGAAACTTTCTTGTACCGCAATTTTAAGGTGGTTTACCTCCAGTTTGCAAATTTAGATGGCATTTTTCACCATTGATGTCTTATTTTTTCAAAAAGTTGCATCCATGTGTGTAACAAGCGGTTTCTAAGCTTTAAAATGATGTATAACATGTGTAGGTTTGTTGTGAGTTAGCGATGTGAATGTTCAACATGTGCTACTCGCTCCGTGTGGTGTGCCGAGTCCGGGCCGTGAGTTACGGCCGTAGGACCCTGCATATAAATTTAGTTAGGCGGGTCCATAATTATCAAAATATTCTCGTTTCCATGTAAATAATTAGCGTATTGATATTCATTAATTGTATACAGATAGCCTTTATAAGTGTAGATACATTGTATGTTCGGACACGTTTGTTTCAGGTTTGAGACGCAAAACTTTTGTTTTCTTTGTCACCAACTTCATGAAAGGAAACATCATTTGTAAATGTGTCCAACGTGAGCATATTTACGTTGAGATGATCACTGAAGTTCAATTTTTACCTTGTAAGATCCAAAAAATCAATAACATAGCAAGTTGTGTTTGTTGTTGAATGTGATATCAAGGGCATAGAGGTTTTTGCTGATATTTCCAATGTTAAAAGTTTTCAGATTTGCAAGATGCTGCATTGGGAATAGCACCTGGAACATCATAGAAGAAATTGAGATGGCACAGAGGGAGAATTACAATGTACAGTAGAAGCCGCTTATTAGGGAAGGCCATTTGCCAGCTGAATTTTCCCGACTAACCGGCGTTCCCGATTAAAAGATGTTGCTCGAAATGACCCGAGTGGGGATGGGGGAGGGGGGCATCGGTAAACGCATCGCACGCATTGACACAAAGAATACAAACACTATCATTTCTACCACAAATAATCATGTCCATAATTTAATTAAACTCTATAAATATACTTATTAGCCACTTTCGTTGGCAAATTTATCTTTTATCGGTGATATTGTTATGACATTTTAGTGTCGAAGAACGAATCTCGTCTATAGTATCGGCTTGAAGAAAACAAAGAAATTGACACTGCTAAAACACGTTAAGCTACCGAAAAAAAACGAGGTACATATGCAAACTTATTCTAAATTTGCCAAATCAACAATTCAAAGCTGTGCAGCTTAGAAGAGGAGCTACCAAGTCTTTTCAAACATATGTTGTAATGTCAAAGAATTATCAATTGTTCAATAAACTTGAATAAACCAGTTACAAAGTCAGGTGGTCATGGTTCATAGGTAATATTTTTATATACTTTTGGTCATTAGATGTCGTAAAAGTAGTATTTCCTGGTGAAATGTGATAGTTTTGATGGCAAATTTAGAATTAGCATGTGCCAAAACCCTTTAGTAGTAAGGTATGCTGATATTCAATGCTTATGGTCAGACTGTGAAAGGGAATAACTCAAGAAGGGGTTGACGGATCATCATGATTATTGGTATGTAGATAGATTAAGTGATGCTTCATGTAATTAAATATTAATTATGCAAATCAGAAGCTAATTTGCATAATTGATGTGGAAATTATCTAAACTATTTCTATTCTGTTATATTAAACATGTGATACTTGTCACTGAGATAGAGAAGAATGTTGATAGGTAATTTTTTATGTGGACTTATATAAGTGACAGGTGCCGATGACCTTTGACCTTTTGAGATATGTTACAAATTAGTATTTTTGATTACACATAATCTCGTAACCATGTCTCTAGAATGTCTGCAATAAACTGTGTTAAGAGAATCTACTACACATTTCCAATATCTGAAATATCTTAGTTATAGGATGAACAGTTTATTGATTATCGCTCTTCAAAAAGGGGTCATCTGGAAATGATTGGCCACTTTTCCAGCTGTGCATGTGCCATGCTGAAAAAACTTAATTTTCAGCAAGTTGACCTCACCTGTAGTGAAAGAAAAAGGCAAATAAACATCTTATCTTTACTTGATTGCTACAAAATACTACTTGGACTGTGCAGAAAAGAACTTTTGAGTGGCACAATGTTTTTACTTTCTTAATTATTGCTAATTAGAAATGCGATTTTCACACCTGGCGCCACACCTGCGGACACCGCCCAGCAACTTTAAAGGGCCATATCTCTGGAACGGAAGGTCCGATTTTTGTTCTGTAACTTTTATTTTTCATAAATCAACACCCTCTATTAGGGAACACAAATGTTCTGATTCCCCTGGGTACAAAACAATTTCGACTGGAAACCCTATGACATTAGTAGGATTTCCAGTGCGAAAATGGAAATTGCCACGATTTTTCATTGATCGCCCTGTATTATCGAAAAAGAACTGGACCTTCTAACTTACCAGATTTGTAGTATGTACTATGGAGACCGTGACAATGTAAAAATGTTAAAGCAGGGGTATACGATTGCTGAGATATCATTTTCTGAAAAGTGCGCTATGATGCAGAGAAGTGACTTCCGGGTTCAGGGGTCACTACACAAATACCTCTGACGTCAGCCTGATTTGCAGAGCTACGGTCCGGGATCGAGTCCAGGGGAGGGTGATTTTAAATTGTTCTTGTTTCCTTTTTACATCCATTTAATATAAACAATAGTTTCAGCACATTCCAATAACTAGAAAAAAAACCGTGTACACACGCAAACCTTGGCAAAATGCCAGCTTTTTTAAAGCACTTGTTTTTACTATGTTTTGATCTTACAAGGTTTTTGGACTCTGTTCTTGGTTAGATGTTATATGGGTCCTAGTTTCCATCCCTAGTTCAGATAATTGAAATAATTATTAGTTGATAAAATCTGTAACAAGTTAGAGTTCAGTATCATTCAAATTATATTCAAACTACAGATCAATATCACATGATACTTCATCTAATCCCCACCTGCGGCTTGACACATATCTGTTGCGAAACACTTCTCCCTTACATTACAAGCATCATTAGTGCCTAATTAGTGCCACTACTGCTAATTAATAGCTGCCTCCTCTTGGGACCACTTAGGTTCAAATTGCCTAATGTCTTGCCTTGCCCCATGGTGTATCAATTCAATATTCAAACTTCCAGGGAAAACTTTCAACTGTTAAAAAATTGATAAGAACTTGAAGAGATAACTGGCATCTTATTACTTCCGAAGTTCCGAAACAGATGGCTAGTTAAAAGTAAAACGTAGAATCACAAAGTAGTGGAAGGTTTCAAATTACCCAACACAAGTCAGCTGTATATGACTTTGTGCAGTTTCTGACTTTTCAACAATAGCTTTCACTTGGCTACAGCAAAGTATCAGCAAAACAAACTTTGTCTTGAAAAAGAGTTAACACAAAACTATCATAACACAAATTCAAAGCTTTCAAATTGGATACCAATTCTCCCACATCAGTCTAAAACCAGCAATTGGGGCATTTTGGTTCTACAAAGCCATGTTGTAAGCTGGAAAGCAATGCAGGCATGAGAATTGTAGAGGGATTCCACCCCCTGTAAATTTCTAAATCTATAAACCCTCAGAAACACTATATTTTGGGCTAAATTTAGTGAAATAAAGCCAACATTTTGAAGAAAAGCACACTACTACCGTTAGTATGCTGATTCTCCTCTCCCAAAAAGGGACCAGGAAAGGAAAGTGATCTCGATCCAGTTTAAGCTCACTGAAGAGCTAGTCTTCCACTGGTCGTGACAGAGAGGATAGACGCTATGTACAGTATTTACAGGTTCATTGTACCGGGAAAATTCCCCTAGCTTTTTTCGACAAGCACAATGAACAGTGGACCACGGCTTAACGTCCTGTCCTAAGGACTGCAACCCTTTCCGGTAGCGTGCATGTCGGGTGAGCGACACAGCCAGAATCAAACTCAAGGCTTCCAGTTCCAGAGGCAGGGCCGCTAACCACTGGACTACGCGCACTACCGCGCTACCAGGGAGGAGATGTTGGTAGAGTAAGTTTTTGTGAAGAGCAATCAATCTGCACCACACCCAACCCTGCATAATACATGACCCCCGGAAGCCCAGAAGATCAGGATCAGGCCGACTGATTGGGAAGCCCTGCCTATAAACTGCTCAATTGTATCGCAAGCCTGCAGGAAAATTGATTCCGAGTGCGAGGGACAATTTTTTCCTCCCGTGTTGTCGGGGAACGTATTGACGGGGCAGTTACGTCCCTAAGACCGGCGTTGAAATATTCATAGCTTCATGATTTTCGTCGTAGCGCTCAAATGACCCCCGCCTCGGGTTTCTCAATACATCAAAAGGGAGGGTTTAGGCCAATCAAGTGCCTTTTATAGTGGGAGGTTCAATACTGACAAAAACTTGATTGTTGAGAGTCAGCCTTGAGATACAAAGGGAGATGTAATTGCCCAGTATTAACAGTATCAAAGTTACTTTGAAGATAAATAGCAACCCATCCCCCATCCCCCTTCCATGCAGACCCTCCTTGGTGTTTACAGTGTGTAGTCTAGGTCATTCTTTGGCCCAATATTCTTTAAAATTGACCTGACTTTATGAACTTAGGGAGTAACACACATCTCGAGGGTACTCAGGAGGTTATCAGAATACTGTTACAAAGATGTTTGAATTGGTTCAGAAGATCCCCAGGTGCCTTAAAAACTGTCCTACTTACCATATAAATATTACATCAGGTTCTTCAAAGTTTAAAAGCAGCGTTGAAGTGCAGGCGTTATGATTATAGGCCTGGCTGAATTATGTCAAAAGGGGGAGTGTATTTTTCACACATTTTGACAACAGAATATTAAGCTGGTCTCGATTACTATAATTGACAGTAAGTATAGGCTGCTTTGCAGACATAAATGATAAATTATACTCAACTGAGAAATAAATCAAATAGCATACATTGTACACTAAGTCTTTGCTTGAAAGTTATTGTTTTCTTCTAAATCATAGTAAGTGGCATGGCTATATTAATACACATTATGCCAAAAAGCAGTTACTCAAATGTGGATATGATTTTGGAAAAAAGCTTGAGTAACTGATTTTTGGCATATCTTATTACCTGGATGTCTACTAAGTAACCATTGACATATTAATACACATTGTCAATGAAACACTTCTGTACATGACTTCTATAGTCGGATAATCTAGTTTTGTTCTCAAACTTCACATTTTGTTTTCAAGAGTTTATTCAAAAATGTCTGAAATTTCTGTACATGAAGTTTATTAAGAGCATATCGTGTTCTATAACACCATGAAGAGTGAGCTGGCATGATTAAAATTAAACAAATTTGCTATTCTATTTTTCTAAGCTTGAAAAGACAGATTTAACAACAAAATTAACAACATGGGCTGACACAAACATTGAGTAGGACGCACAAAGATCTAAATCTGGAACAGCCCTGGTCATCAGAATAAAAAGGCCCAATGGCTATCCTGCATATCAATCACATTATTCATCAAACACAGATGGTGTAGACTGGCTTTCATCTAAGGCAACACAGATATGCCACTCACATAAACATGTAAGCCAAACCTACGTGTTTCCATTCAGTTCTGAAGGCTAGAAACAACAAAGGTAAAACTGCCATACATTCTGGTCAACAGTTGTTAGTTTTCGAGTCAAACCTGCAACTGCACAGGTAAGAAAACAAACACACACTATATAGTATTAAGCCAGGTTATACTGTGCGTTCACACATTGTTAACTTTTCCAAGAAGGTTATGTTCTGTGTAGCGTTTGCATGTATGTATGTGTGTACAAACTAGATGATAAGCATAACTCGAAAATGCCTGGAAAGATTGTATTGTCTTTTGATAGTTGGTATACATGTCACAATAGAGATCACGATCCAGTAGAATCGCCGATTCTCCTAGGAGAGATCGTGATTGGAGTTTCTCCTAGGAGAGATCCCGAACTCAATCTGTACTAGTGCAATCGCTGATTCTACTAGTACAGATTGCAATCGGAATCTCTCCTAGGAGAAACTCCGATCCAAACTCAAATGATGCAAAGATATAGGAAACAGACTACTAAATAAAAATGCTCTACTGTGACATATATTTGCTGTATCTTCGTGATGATAAGATTTGGGCCGCCAACCGGCTTCTTACATTACTATACAGTAATGCAATACTATATTGCATACTTTTGAAGCATATCCCTTGATGACAGTGTACAGTGAACAGTACACAATAACATATCAAGTCCATTTCTTCCTGGAATACCGTAATAAAGTCAAAAGAAGCTAAGAAATTGTAAATCAAAGATAAAGCTGCTCCATCTGGCCACATAAATATTTCATCCCCAAATCTTGTTGAGCGTAATGGTTGCTGTTTCCCTTTTGATCTAATCAGGGACCATCATCCTTGTCTTGCATCATTCAATATCCATGGCCAGCCTTTGGGAAGGACGGAGAATGCGGACCTGTTTTTATAGCGGGCTCAAAACTGATTGGTCCTGAAACCTGTGCCTGCATCTCGGGTTGGAAATTTACAAACTGTGACAGTTAAAGAAACACATGCACCGACGAGAGATCTTATCTTGGTTCATGTTAAAATCTTTAGACTAGAAAAGGGGCCAGCAGGGGTTTACAGCTGGGATTGCCTGCATTATATTTATAGAATGTCCAAATGAGCACTGGCCTGTCCCTTTATCAACAAGGACCATGGGTCATTTTGTTAAAATGTAGGTTAATTTGTTAAACTTGAGGTGGACATAGGACTACAGGATGACAAACTTGGCTCTGTCCTACTGTAAGGGAACTTGTGGAGATCCTTGTGTCACCTCTTTGAGGATGAACTGAAAAGAACTGAGGCCCGGACTTACTGGTCTTGTACTTGTATTCTGTTTTAAGTCTTTTTCCTTTTAAACTTGGGAATGGTCCACAAACATTTCTACTGCAGGTTTTGAATCTATTTTTGCCTTAATAAGCTTCATGGAATAATTATTTTCAAAAACGACACAAACAATTTTCAAGAACCAAAAACATTGCTCTAGTTTTCATCATGATACTAGGTTCCTTGCATCTGTTCTTCACAGTGTGCTCTAAATTTAAGTAATGCAAAGTTTAACAAATTTGCAGTATACAGCACTCAATTATCATAATATTGCACGCAGCAGTGATTTTCCTTGAACTTCTATAGCTACTTTGAAGCGTACATCCTTCTTGCATTATTGCAATTAAAGAGCAATACTTGAACCTGGAACCGCAGCTCATTATTGGTTTCACACCTCTCTCATCTGTACAGCTACGTTCCCAAATAACTGATGAGCCTTTTGGCCTCCGAGAGACGCTTTAAAGAACTTCAAACAACCGTCAGCGCACTCAATCTTTCCAGCGTAGGGAAATTAGACACCCCGCTAGGCGGGGCACCCTTGCACCTGACTTTTAATGGCTCCTGAACACCAGCAAATGAGCACTTACTTCACAATCAATAATGTATCAGGACTTTGTGTGGGGATGGAGGGACTGGTATAGAACCCTCATCAGTGGGGTGTAATCGAGAACGTGTCTCGGGAGCGCCGCTTCGTGATGAATAATGCAAGATGCGTTTCTTTGGAAGAAAAGGAGTCTTTGGGGCCCGAGGTATTGATGCACGCTTCAAGTCGGCAGCTTAGAGATGAATTAATTGCCAGGTTGGAAGGATCTGTGGTTGATTTGAAGTATCAATAACGTGGGATGTGAGGGACCGAGGAGGTTTAGCATGTTCAATCATGTGTAGAAGTACATTCTGTGGGCTCTTCAAGGGTGTGGCATTCTTTGACAAAGCTTAAATTTATAGATAAGACTTGTACATTGTCTTAGAACAAACAATACCTGAAGTTACTGCCTAGAATGTGGGATGTGAGGGACTGAGGAGGTTTAGCATGTTCAATCATGTGTAAAAGTGGGCTCTTCGAGGGTGTGGCATTCTTTGAGAAAGCTTTTATTGTATAGATAAAACTTGTACATTGTCTAACGAAAACTGAAGTTACTGCTTAGAACAACCCACACATATATTACCGTGGAGAGTAGCTATTACATAACTATTTATTCTTTGAGAAAGCTTTTAGTGTATAGATAAAACTTGTACATCGTCTTAAACCAAATAAAAACTGAAATTAATGCCTAGAACGACCTACGCATATATTACTGTGGAGAGTAGCTTTTACATAACTATTTAATTCTTTGAGAAAGATTTTAGTGTATAGATAAAACTTGTACATTGTCTTACAAAAACTGAAGTTATTACCTAGGACAACCCACACATATATTACTGTGGAGAGTAGCTATTACATAACTGTTTATTCTGTATTGAAAATGTGACCTGAATTGTGCAAAGATACATATGTAGCAACATATAAAATAACATAATTTTTACAGCACAACACACTGGGGACTAAATTTTGTAGAAGAAGTTGACAGAAGGCCTTTGTGGAGTTTAAAGTTCCTTAGGTTGATACAACCAATATAATGCATTGCAAAACAACAGTAATGTGTTTGAAAATAATTAAAGACAGCAAATATCTTATGATGTACTGTGGAACAATGAGGGGGGCTTTTGCACTAAGGACTTCAACTTCAGCACTAAGGACAGCACCATTGTCAGTATGCATCAAGACTCGAAACTTTTAGGCAAAAAAATAATGCCTCAGTATGACAAAGGCCCTGAACTGCTATCTGAAAAGACAACTTCTATTGCAAATGTCCTCCTCAATTGTGTACGAAACCAAATAGCCTCTAAATCTTTTGACAAAAATGCAACATGCCTTTCAAACATGCTGGCATTAAACGAATGAATTTGAAAACAAAAAGTATTGTATTGAATTTTGAAGGTTTTACTTTTAAAAGACTACAAACTTTTGCTGTGGTTATTACTTACAGATACACTGGAAAACAACAGAAAAACATCAAAGTGATAGCAAAATGCCAATGAAAAGCTTTTATCACTGCCAACTACACATCAGTCCCAAAACTTTCTCTATAACATGGTTAAACTCAAGAGTTCTGTGCCTTTCAGTGGTGCTATCTATCACCAAGACATTGGCATTGAACCCTGTCCACCCCAATTGCTCCAGACATTCTGTGGCAGTGGCCTGTGCAGATTTCTCAGCCATGTATTTTGATAAGAGTTGGAGATACAGGGGGATCAGGGCTCAAAATACTTTTTTCTGCATACCTGCACTGGTGCAGGTAACATTGAAGATTACCTGCACCAGTGCACCAGACAAATGTTACCTGCACCACTCTGAATTTAGGAAGTATGGATCATACTAAAATTGTTCAGGTACCATTGATATTTTTTCTTTTATACTTTATAGGTGGTAAAAGTCAATGCAGCTAATTACAATCCATGTACACCTACATGACAGGACATTAATGTACATGGACCAGTGCAGGTTAGGTGCAGGTAGACACCAGAAATACCTGCACAGCTCCAATTTTACCTGCACTAACCTGCATATGCAGGTGGTATTTCGAGCCCTGGGGATCCTGGTTTGGGAGAGATATATGATGGAACGTAGATCCCTCTCCCAATGTCATGGTAAGAGTGGAGTGCTCTCGGGCGTTTCATTTTTTCATCTATCACTAACACATTGGGAGTGAACTGAGGCCACCTCAATTCCTGATATCTAGGACACATGCAAGAAATGCTGGATTCTTGACAGGGCAGTTGAGCATAGGGCCCCTATGCTGTAGTATTGGCTCCTAGTAGTCCTACATTGTGTCTCTCTGACCATGTAAGGGGGTTTTCTGTTGTTTGTAACAAAAATATAAAAAAATTGGCTTAACTTCATGAAATTTGGCCTAGAATGCAATGTGTAGTAAAAAGGGTTTCTGAGAGTTACACATTTCGAATTTCCTGGGGAGAATGCCCCCAGACCTCTAACTAAAATTAATTAAGGCCATGTCAATTTGATTATATGGATGTACTTGCACATCAATTTTTGGCAATTCCCCCCCCCCCTAAAAAACATTTTCAACCATACTGTAAATCATACAAAGCAGCTGCAAAGTAAGCAAATGTATGCCACATTGCAAAAAAAACAGGGTTCCCATCTAGGATGTCATCTACATTTGTATATAATCAAATAAACATGGCCTTACAGTATATAAATGATGACAGAAGTTACTGAAGCTGTAGTGTCATCTATATGAACAACATTTCTACTGGTTACAACAATAGTCAGAAGGTAGAAAGTTGAATGACCTAAAGGACAACACATCTTTCTTCTGTCACACTTGGAAATTCAACTGCCCGTTGCATGGTGCTATCTATTACCACAGTATCAGTACTGAACTGCATCCCCCTCAATTTCTGTGGCTATTCTGCTGCACTGACCCCTGTGCTAATGTCATTGACCTCAGTCCTGGACACATAATGCCCATTTTTGGATCATCAAGCCCCAGAACAGCCCTCTTAAACTGAATTTCGGCCACAGTAATGAAGCAACAGCCAACTGTCCTTGAATATTTGACTGATCCCTTGGGACTGAAGCAGTGAGGCTAGCAACCACTTTTCTTCTAAACTGAAAAGACCAAACTCCATCAGCATTAAGTTTAGACTCAGAGTGATCTCCCCAGAGTCTAGAATAACAGTGCTGCACTGCTATATATTACACTGCTATAGCTCAGCACCGCTATACTGATTTTCAAATCTAGGGTGTTTCTTCCCTAGACATTGTAATGTTATGTGTGGATTATTATGCTAAAATTCATGAAATTTGCAAACTAGTGAGGTGCAACATCCCTGCAATGATGTTAGTGACCTCAGTCCTGGACACATGATGCCCATTTTTGGATCATCAATTCCCACAACAGCACTTTTAAACTGAATTTTTGCCACAGTAATGAAGGCTGTCCTGGTAAATTGACTTTCCCATGGACTGAAGCACTGCTGTTAGCGACCACTTTTCACCTAAATTGAAAAGACAGGCCAAACTCTATTGGTATTAAGTTTAGACTCAGAGTGCTCCCTGGAGTCTAGAATAGTGCTGCTAGCTCAGCATCATTATATGAATGAATGAATGAAGACCTTTATTGCACATTTTTGCCCCACTGGGCTAAGTACAGGTCACACGGTAAGAATCACATATATGTAACAATGGAAACAATCATACACATCTATATATGCAGATGTGTTATATAATTATACTGATTTTCAAATCTAGGGTGTTTCTTCCCTATACTGTACATTTTATGTCTGGATTATAATGTGACAAAATTCATTAAATTGTAGTGAGGGACAACATCCCTGCACTAATGTTAGTGACCTCAGTCCTGGACAAATACCGGTAATGCCCATCTCTAGATAAAGCGGGTACAAAATGCCATGCTTACAATTCCCCCCCCCCCTCCCCCAAAATACAATTTCACACACAGGAGCAACTATGATAATTTTCCCATTTTGATTCCACACAGGTCTTGCGCCATAAAAGCATTCTTAAACCATTTGCAGACAATAACACTTGTCGATAACGATTTCCTGTATTCCCGAATACTGACCTAGCTTCAGTCTATTACCTTTAACTCCTCATAATAAAGTCTGACAGGCACGATGTCAGGCAGTCACTGAAGGAACGTTTACGGTAAAAAAGTTACGGCATCGAAAACAGCATGACTTCCACTCAAAGGTACTTGACATTGCATCTCACAACATAATTGTGAAGGAACTTATAAATGATTCAAGTCACTGTTTCACAAAAACCTATATTTTTACCACTTTTCAAGCCCGTACTTTGTCGTGAATTTACGACTTCGAATTCCCTTTGCCCGGGTTGATACGGGATATTTTTTCTTCAACGGCAGCTTCGCATGTCAAGACCCTGACAGGAAGAGAATGGGTTTATTACCATAATGGCACGACCATTTACATACATGTCCGCCCTTAACACTTTCCTTTATTGACTGCACAGTATTTTATGTCACACCAGATTCCAATCAATAAACCGCCTGCCACTCTGGCTAAGCGTCGGCCGGCTTGCGGCTGACGGTTCAAATGAAGAAAATGTGCCGACAATACTAGGTGATAAACACTTTAAACACTAACTACTCAGAGCACAATTATAGTTTTCGTGACTGAAATTGGTCTCTTTTCTTTCAACACAATGTGTTTGGGTAGTATGAAGTAAAGTCATCATCTGATATTCAGATATTCACATTCGGTTTTGTGGTATTATTTCTTTTGCCAATTCATCATGCTTATGTTTCTACAAATGTTTCACCATGAATTTAAAATGCTACAAACCTGTCATTCCCTTCCTATCATGAAATCAAGTTCTTGCAAACTTACTTAAAGCAGGGCTCAAATTAGTTCTTCCCATTTCTTGCAACTTGCCTTTTTGAATGCATTTTTCACAGCTTCACCTATAGAATTTTTGTAATCAAGAGAAAGGATCACTTACTGTAAATGTACAACAAAAGCCTTAGAATTCTCCGATACTCAGTGGATTAAGAATTCTTGCATACATCACATACTAAAGGTTTTGTGGCGAATTCACATGCAACAACTTCCCCATACAAGCATTTGTCACACGGAGGGAACACAAAGCATTAGCCCAGGGATTATCTCCCTGACGATGGCAGGCTTAGGGAAAGAATAACGACAACATGCAACCGGTATTGAATTTTGCTTTTGGGCACGTTTTTCAGCTGCATTTGTCATACATATCAAGTTTCATCTAGACTATAGAGAATTTTTAACTATTCATGCTTGCCGGAATCAATATTTCATATCAATGATTTCCAATTTTTTTGTTGCTGAAATAACAAAGATTGTGTGGCAGAAAAAAGCATTCTGATTGAAAATAAATTCAGATCAACATGCATACCAAAATAGCGCATTGTTCATTATTAACACCACAACTATCAACATAGCCATAGCTCCTGCAAGGTCTATTTTGAATTCATAACAATAACTTCTAGAGTCATTCACAAGCCTTAAAAGGCTGCCATGCAGGATTCGGTGCCAGAACTAGCTATAGAAATATCATCCAGACCAAGTTTTTGACAAATAATTTCAATTGTTGTGTCTGTGTGATAAAGATTTCTGCAAACTCTGCCACTTAAGCTATGTAGTACATGTAGTTCAAATTCCATGGAGCCAGCAGCCCAAGTTGAACGCTACTTGAATAAAGTCGCATCAACAGATAAGTGGCCAATGAGAGAGAGACTAAATGTTTGTGAAATATTTTCATTCTTTGTTTTTGTGTTGCATTTCTACGGTTTGACGTAGGTTGGTGGGGTTATGGTATAGGTCTATTAAGGATGACAGCTTTATGTAACATTATTCCCTGTAGCTGCTGTAATAGAAAAAATGTATATACATTACCATTAAAATGGAAATAGATTCAACACCAGATCTATAGAAAAAGCAGTTCTGTCAGATGAAATATTGTAATCACAGAAATCTGGACAGTTTCCAGGCATTGTGGGGTGCCAGAAACGGTTTCCCTCCTGGCGCCAGTGCGATGATTGCTCGGTGATATAAAAATGATGGCATTTAGGATAAATAGCTACAGGGTAGTTTCTTATCTCAGGAACCAATCTGAAGGGTCTGATGGAATGGGATGTCACATTATAGCACATACAATTCATTTTCATAAAGCTGTGATAATATCAAACTGGAAATATTACTGTTATCAAACTGGAAATATTACTGTTACAAACATGTCATATTATAGCCCATATAATTCATTTTCATAAAGCTGTGATAATATCGAAGTGGAAATATTACTGTTATCAAACTGGTAATATTACTGTAACAAACATGTCATATTACAGCATATACAATTCATTTTTCAAAAAGTCATGATGTTATCATCAAACTGAAAAAATTACACTGAATGTTGGTCATTTTCAATTTCAGATCTCACTCTTTTGGCTGTCAATGAATCAGCTCACATGCATGTTCATGTATAAATTTCAATCTTATCCCTTTCCTCCCCAAAATAGGGTTGATTCAAATTAAAGGATTGATTCAAAACCTGAAATATGTATACACATTAGATCTTCTCATTTTCAATATCAGACAGTAAGTACTAAACAAGTCAATAATTTGAATTAAAAAAAGAAATGATACTGTCCTTATGCCTTTTATAGGGAAGCTAAGAATGCCAAAAACTGTTGAAATCTTTCCCTCCGCTTATAAAACAAATATCCACAGTCTAATGACAGCTCAACCACCAAAACAACTTAAACTGCTCCCATAAATTATGATAAAAATACTTCCCTTTTCCATATTTCTGGAAAATGTCTGGAAGCAAAATTGGAACATGTAATTCACAATGAATACAAATGGGTTGATTTATATAATGTAAGAGACGAAGTGTAGTTCTAAAATAAAGAAGACATCAGGTGCGTGGATGATCTGTACTGTAAATGCAGAAACTTTTGTGGTGGTTTTATGTTCGCAGTTTTCGTGGTGACTGCTTCACCGTAAACTCAAAACCGCCGTGGACATTTTCCTTCTGTCTTCTACTAGTACTTGCGCCAACTATGGCTCCCCCTTCTCAGTTCATTTACGTACCAAACATTGTAACACTGTGCTGTAATGATGAAATATTACACACATCTATCCATATGCTACATGTATGTACTGTACAACCCCATGAGAGAAATAAAAATCCCAGCTAACTTAAATGCATTTACAGTATCTTTCCCATCTCCTCACTCCCAAATGGTTGCTCCTGAGATAATAAGGTCTCTCTGATATCAGAGCTACCAGCAGAAAATGCAATTAAGGATTCTTAGAGGCGCATCCTTGGCAATGACATTATCTGTACACCAATCTACAGCACCACTTCATTTCTACATTCCTCTGGGCTCAGACTTAATGGCTACTTTTTTTTATTTATTCACTTATATTTTGAGAGTATGAGGCAGAAAGCACAAATTGCTTATATTAAGCCTTCTACTCAAGAAACATTCGCATAAAACAAGAATAGTAAACCACATATGGCTACTTTGGCAGTGACTGTTATATGAAATCCCCATTTGCAATTACCTTATCAACAACTTCATATCATAAATCTGCCTTTCAAAGGCCTGTATAGATACTGTTTGGGACTGACTCAATTATGGGTTTTGATATTTACTAGTTAGAGATTTAGAATCAAATTCAGGTAGCACAATATTGAAAATGTTCAGATATCTGCAATTGCCTTTAAAGTTATCAACAACTTCAAATCATAAATCTGCCTTTCAGTGGTCTGTATTCTGTCTGAGACTTTGTAGCTCAAGTGCAGGTTTTGATATTTTCTAGTTAGAGACTTAGAATCAAATTCAGGTAACATAATATTGAAAACTTCAAAATATTTGTTTCTTTTTTTGGTCGTAGCTTTCAAATTTATCACACTGCAAACATATGCTTGTACCACAAAGTCTAGATTTTTTAAAATTCAAGACTTAGTGGTGCAAACTTACACAAGTGTATACAGTAACGTTCTTGAAAATGTGAATACAACAGTATTGACATCACTGAAATTAATTTAACTAACTCGAAAAATCCAACCAGCAAAATTTTTATCTTTGCATAGATACAGTTAAGACAATTTTACATGCCTTTATGATTGACATGACACAAATGATCCACCCATGAGGTATTGACAAATTCCATTTCTGTTCTTGTCAATCACTTATTCAAAAGCTGAAGCCCGATTTGTCACAAGATGGCCACTTCCATATATGGCTTGACCAATCAGAAACAGTATCTTTGATGTTAGTTTATTAGATTAGAATTGGTATGACAGAATTTTGAAAAACAAAAACACATGGATGGCACACTTTTCCTTAATATGGTATACACATAACATGGTAATCAACATCATCTGCACTTGCATCATCATCTACATATATGGTAATCATATTTAGCAGATGTGCTGTATATTCATTTAAGTTTGCAGCACTTTCTGCTTTTGTGGCAATGCAAAGATCAAGAGTTTGTGGTAGCTGTTAATACAGCTGGATGCCAGGCTACTAAGCTACATATAAACATGTAGGTTAATAGCCTGTTGTACTCACATTTTCATTCCTTTAAAAATTACTGTAAAATCTCCAAGCAGATCTTTTGGTAGCAAGGAAGTATCCAAAGGGACAACCAGTATCCAACAGGTCGTTGGATAATGGTTGGCCCTATGATTCAAATACTGTCTACCACTGATATAACTGCTTGGTGATTGCTTGTAGAAGAAAAGACTAATATTTACAGTGCTATAATTGTGAACCGAGAGGTCATTGCTACAACCACAACATCAAAACACTACACGAAAACATCAAAACCTACAGCACACACATCTGTAACATGACCCTTCAAGTTTACATGTGTACAGTAGCTCATCCATATAATTACTCCAGTGTGGGTTAGTGGGGTTCCCTCCTGAACAAACAACTTTCATTCTATGATGTGATAATTCTAGCCCTGGAGCAATAAACCCAGTAGGTTACCCAAGGTTTCACAAAGCCTAAATAGACAAGATCTTGTCAGAAAAGATGTTCTTCTTGTTGTTACAGATGTTCAACTGCAGGAGTCAAATTGTTTAAAAGACACTGGCTAATGTGTAGCCTGGATACCAGACTTTTTTCAGGGCCTGTTTCCCGATCTCAAAAATATCTATTGTGTAGATTTTTTTGAGATCGGGCAGAGTTCTGGTATCCAAGGTAAGGGGAAGTGAAGGCCATGTACCAGCTAGCTGCAGGTATCTTCGTTCCTCATGATAGATCAGAATGATGGTGTTCTATCTGTATCTCACTCACATGTTTTTAAACATGGGACTCCAAGCAGGGGTAGAACACAGGAGATAATTGAGATACAGGAGAGACAACACTGACAAGCTAGGATCAACCCTGCTTCCTCCTCGCTGACAGCAGTTTGGGAACAACTATCAGCAACTGTGTCTATAGTCTAGACACACACTCCAGACTGGGCTTTTGTCTTCCCTGTCTTTCCAGTGGCCTCTCCGGTCCAAATTACAAACTTGCCCTTCTGTTAACATATGCTATAGGTGTCTTTCACTGTGTTACTAAGTAACTCAAAGTAACAACAAACTCAAACTTTTAAGTACGGCAAACTCTTGATTTTCATGGTGGCACAAACTTGAATAATTTACCTATACAGAGCTCCAGCAGAGTATTTTGCTTTGGTAGGAGTTTCTGCCAGTGGAACTTGGAACTGTTCATCTTTAGACTCCTTGTTAGACTTTTCATTCAACACACTGCCATTGGGTTTGTGTACATTATACAAAACACCCAAAACTCGTGGCCATACCATGTTCAGAAGATGGAAAAACACACCCGGAAGTTGCGCTGCAGTACCAAGGGAAGCCGCTAGGGGGTCCATTATTGAACTCCCCCTTTGTTTCCCAGACCCCTACCCACCCACCAAATACCAGCTGCATCCGTCGAAGTCTTCTCGAGTTATGCTGTCCGCAGACAAAAGTTTGCAATTAAACCGGCGCCCGCACTTCCATGAAAGCCACTAGGGGGCCCAAACTCGCAGCAATCACTGCCTGCTTTAAGGGCTCCCTAACGCTCAAAAATCACGACCGCAGCATGTCCGGAACGCGAGATATCAAGCATGCAGGTCCTGCTGCAGTACCTTAGCAAGCCGCTAGGAGGCCCATTATCGAACTCGACCTTCGTCTTCCACACCCCTACCCACCCACCAAATATCAGCTGCATCCATCGAAGTCCTCTCGAGTTATGCTGCTCACAAACGGGGAGAACCACACCACCAAACCGAAAACATAACCTTAGCCATTCTGGCAAAGGTAATTATAAATGTTCGGTCTAACTAGGGTGAGCCCGCTGGACAGAGCCACATGGAAGCGTGGTGTGAAGACTATCCAACTGCTGCTTACCCCTGCATCAGGAACCCCAACAGCAGTATAATCAAATACTGGATACTATTAATTCTAATGTTCCATATACATGACTATACTTGTCAAGTTTCTAACTTTGAAGCTGGTCACTGTAGATGCAGTGACCACCGCTAACCCATTCCATGGGGGCATTCCTGATTGGCTCTCCTTGTGTCATTAAAGGTCATTGCTGGGTCGCTGAGGTTAGTGTATGTATGTAGCAGATGGAAACCTTTCAAGTCATTAGGATCAGTGGGGACAGCTTACAGACCCACAGGCACGCTACATAAACAAGCAGTGACCTGTGATGGAGAAACCATCAGCACTTCCCAGTGAAACTCTGTATGGGGTGGAAATGACTATAACTACTGCAGGTCAAACCTAGCCTAGCATCCAGCCACGTTCAGAGAGGATTTTGATAGAAACCGGGACGTATAATGCTGAATAGGGCTACATACATGTACCAGGCTTTGGTCAAAGCTGTATTGAAAATGAATTACTGGTACATATGCAATACACTTTGATATTTGACCAACTGCAGATATCATGTGTATCTATCACTTGAATTATGAGGAAGACCACAGTGATTTAGACAGTAGAATTACTAGAAAATTTAATGTGCAATTTTTTTGTTGTATTTTGACTTTCAGGTAATAGTATGGCTATAGCGGAATTGTTTGTAGTTCTATTTTCACATTCCCCCACTGGAAACTTCATCTTTTGAGAAAAATAACAAGACCATAGAAGATATCTTTCAATATGTACTATTGTACAAGTTCAAAGAGGCGTTTGGGAGTTTCCATGATTGTGTAATCTACATTTTATTGTTAGGGAGTGACGGGAAACAAGGCGGTGTCAAGTGAGGCCAAATGTGTGAAATGTGTCACCTCTAAAGTAAACAACACGTGGAACTGTTTGTGATTCAGCAAGAATGACAATGAAGAGCTTTATATCATAATCTCAATATCTTATGATATGATCATATATTCCTATTACGTGTCATTATACGCTGTGATAGACAACAACAAAATTTTGTTGTTTTTTATAGTGTTATATTTAGCGTTATCATAAAGTATGAGACTTCCTCTAGTTCCTGGTCTTTTTCTGTGCAAGGACGCTACGGGAAGTCATATTTTTTTCAGTTTCCTATTTTGATCTCACCTTCGTTTCTTGGGCTGTTTTTCCTTCTTGTCCATCATGTCGGGAACGCAGTCCTTCAGCTCCGTCCAGTCGGCGTGCAGCCCGCACGACCAGCCCGTGGAGAACCGGGAGAACAGCCAAATGTCCCGGTCGGTGCCTGGCCGGAGACACTGGCATCTTTTCTGCCCTCGCCGACACTGGCAAGGTCTCTCCAGGTCCATGTTCTTGACCAAGTGTCTGCCAAACGTGGTCCCTCCCGTCTTCTGCATGTGCAAGAAGACGATCACGTCGTTTCCTGAGATGTTGAAGTCCACGTCCCTATCTAGCGTGGACGGTCGGAAGGTGTACTTTTTTCGTCGCGGTTCTTGGAGCAAGCGGTCCACCGCCCCGGCATAGTCGGGCCTGTCACCACCGCCGTACGTAACGTAGCGGTCCGGACGCGAAACACAAGAGTTTCCCGGGCACAAATACTGATAAGTCATCAGCCCGAACGCCAGGAGTCCTAACAGAGCACCGACTGAAGCTTTTAACCACTGTTTTTCCGCCATTGCGTGTCCGAGAAAGAGAAAAATCCGTGCTGAAAGCTAGAGGCGTCCTAACAAAGTAAATCCACTTCCGCCATGTTTACGAGTGACGTCATGACGGAACTCGTGCACTGTGTATCCTGGGATATCCCGGGAACGAGAACAGGAGCGGCCCTGCAGAGTCGGATTGGATCGCTAGATAGCATGGGTGGACAATATCAATGAACATTGAAGTATATTGAGGTCGTGCGAAAATAGGCGTGGTTGGCAAGCGTTTCAAGAGAATTTACAGTTCTTTGTCTATTTTCGCAAGAAATGTACACTACATTTCAGATCCTGCCTACAGGATATGGAAAAAATAAAAATCATGTGATTTTTAACTTTAAACCTAACTTTTAACTTTTTTTTACTACTTTTTTACACATCTTCCAGAGAATCTAAGGTTTAGTTAGGCTATCGAGCCATTGGATAACTTGGAAATATTGATAAAATGATTTGTTTTTGTAGACTTGTGTATTACTTCAGTCCAAGCCTGACATGTTTATAACTTTTCATCTTCCATCCAGGTGAATCCTTATATGGCCACGTGGCTGCCGAGGGATCTGATGACTTGGCGAGGCCAAAAGAAAGCATGATGGGTGCTGATTCGTCTTTGTCAGCAAATCTGATCATTCTCGCTGCCGTCACAAATGTCATCTTGTCGGCACCGGCCCTACCTGCGACCAGCCAGGCTCGGGCCAGCACTGTTCACAGGAGAAACGCTCCACCATCCGACACCGCAACAGGCAGATCCAATGGCTTGACCGAAACCGCTACACAAGCCGCCGTCTCAGAGCCACCACTCTCAGACTTCGAGACGTCTGTCAGAAAAGACCCCTGCAAGGAAAAAGCGACCTCTAACGACGTTCACAGAAAATGCAAGGTGGGTTTGAAGAAGATCATCAGTAAGGGATATAGCAAATATCCATTTGTTCCTGGCGCACAGGAATCTCACGAGAAAGAAGACGACATGGCAGGATTCTACATTCAAGACAACCGCGCCATCCATATCCTGATTGGAGCAGGATTTGGGTTGATGACGTCAATAATCATCATAATCTTCATCGGTCTTGTCGTGTGGCTGGCGATGAAGTCACGACGTCATCACCTCAACGTGCAACGAGCTAACCCCACTGATCTTCAGGAAGAACACATCGATGTTATAGTCGACCGCCACGAGCTATCTACGCATCTTCAAGCACAACCTACCGATCTAAAAGAAGAACCCGCCAAACCACAATCAGATCCCACTGAAGTACAAGAAAAACCCACCGATCTACAAGAAAAAAACGAGGATCTAGAAGAAAAACCTGAAGATCTACAAAAAGACCCCACCGATCTACAAGAAAAACCCGAAGATCTGAAAGAAGACCCCACCAATCTACAAGAAGACCCAAAAAATCTACAAGAAGACCCCGTCGATCTACAAGCAGACTCCATCGATCTACAAAAAGACTCCACCGATCTACAAGAAGACCCCACCGATCTACAAGAAAAACCCGAAGGTCTACAAGAAAAACCCGAAGATCTACAAGAAGACCCTACAGATCGACGAGAAGACCCCGTCGATCTAAAAGAAGACCCCGCCAAACCACAATCAGATCCCACTGAAGTACAAGAAAAACCCGGAGATCTACAAGAAAAACCCGAAGATCTACAAGAAAAACCCGGAGATCTACAAGAAAAACCCGAAGATCTACAAAAAGACCCCACCGATCTACAAGAAAAACCCGAAGATCTGAAAGAAGACCCCACCAATCTACAAGAAGACTCCAAAAATCTACAAGAAGACCCCGCCAATCTACAAGATCTCGCCGATCTACAAGAAGACCCCACCGATCTACAAGAAGACCCCGCCGATCTACAAGAAGACCCCGCCGATCTACAAGAAGACCCCACCAATCTACAAGACCCCACCGATCTACAAGCAGACCCTATCGATCTACAAGAAGACCCGAGAAATCTACAAGAAGACCTCGCCGATCTACAAGAAGACCCCACCGATCTACAAGAAAAACCCGCCGATCTACAAGAATACCCCACCGATTTACGAGAAGACCCCACCGATCTACGAGAAGACCCCACCGATCTACAAGAAGACCCCACCGAACTACAAAAACACCCCGCCGTTCTACAAGAAGACCCCGCCGATCTACAAGAAGACCCCGCCGATCTACGAGCAGACTCCACCGATGTACAAGAAGATCCCACCGATCTACAAGAAGACCCCACCGTTCTACAAGCAGACTCCACCGATCTACAAGAAGACTCTACCGATCTACAAGAAGAGCCCACCGATCTACAAGAAGATCCCACCAATCTAAAAGAAGACCCCGCGATCTACAAAAAGACCCCACCGATCTACAAGAAGATCCCACCAATCTAAAAGAAGACCCCGCCGATCTACAAAAAGACCCCACCGATCTACAAGGAGACCCACCGATCTACAACTAGACCCCACCGATCTACAAGCAGACTCCAGAGATCTAAAAAAAGACCCCACCGATCCACAAGAAAAACCCGCCGATCTACAAGAAGACCGGCACCGAACTACAAAAAGACCCCACCGATCTACAAGAAGACCCCAACGATCTATAAAAAGACCCTACCGATCTACAAGAAGATCCCGCCGATCTACAAGAAAATCCCGCCAATCCTCTGTTTGGTACCAAATGGCCATTTTTGGTGACCTGGACCATGGACTATCTACTCATAGTCAGCGACGCATGCAAATCAGCAACGCCAGCTGGCGGCGGACTTTGGAACAGCAGGCTTGATTAGAACTTACTCTTATTAGTCGAACAGTGATTGGTATGTCTGTGAATCGTTTTTTGTTTAGCTGGTGACTTGTCGGTTTGTTTGGTCAGGTCCTTACGTTAGTATTATTTTGATGAAAGATACTTTTGTTAACTTAAACGTTTAGAACAATGTTGAGAATCTGTTGGTATATCGGTTTAATTGAATTTTCTTACCGTGAAATTTGGTAAAAGTCATTAGGTGTCAAAGTTTCACTGAAATTTCCCACACAAAAATTGGACTGCATCTTATGATCCACTGCTCACAGAGTCACGTGTTTTATCTCCATGCATAGCGTGACGTCACAGAAGCAGTGGATTGCTCATTCCTTGACAAAGACTAGTATTGGACAATCAACAATTTCCGTAAGCCCAATATTTGTATTGGAAACTACAGTTCAACTTTGATTCAGTGTCAGTGATCAGATTGTCATCAATGCTATTTTCTGTAAAAAGGTATATCTATAAAGAGGGATAAAGCTTGAAAGAAATTAAGGATAAAATCACTAGATATAAATAGGTGTAAATTTTGTAACATTTCTAAAACCAAAGGGTGATTTGAATTTTTCATCCGTTTCCATCCTACCACCCTATGACTGTAAACTATCATGATAAAAGGCAATAAGTATCCCATTTCTGTCTGTATAAAATGATACAGCCCAGAGGTATGGATATCACTCAATGAGAAACGAAATACATTTCGTGATGATGCATGCTCGTCATGTCATATACAAGCGTAACAGTTAAAAGCACCGCTGCACCTGATGTTAATTCCGAGACAGTTTTAATGTCAAGGATACAAATATGACTATCTAATAGTTTTTCATGTGGGGGTTTTAATAAGTACCTGCTAGATTTGACAACCTTGACAATCACATGGTGGCTTCCGTACAGATTTATAATTAATTGTATACCTGTGCTCCTTGGAGGCAATTTTTATCAAGCTTCAGTCTTATTATACCCCACGATTCTGTCAAGACAACAAATATGACTTTTTTTAAATTTGAATGTGGAGGTTTTAGTACCTGCTGGATTTGACAATCACATGGTGACTTCCCTACAGATTTATAATTTATTGTATACCTGCGCTCCTTGGAGGAATTTTATTAAATTTCAGTCTTATTATACCCTACGATTCCAGGAACTGAGTTCATTGCTGTCTTGCATATCCGGCGGCATCCATTAAGACGGTGGCCTTGGGCGCCTTGCAAGTTCAAGGTGTGTAACCTTGAATCATCTCCGCGCCTCTTCCAATTACGAAGGTGCCCAGCCAGGCAAATTATCGGGTGATACGCCTGTCAATCATTCGTTGCCATGCACAGCTCCATCATCCGGGGACTTTGCAAAATTGTCCACTTCGATTAAGGTTGAAGAACAGTTTTCGGCCTATGGGGATTTATATAGTTAAGGATCACTGATGTCGACATAGCAGGGTGCAGTTTTCAAGGACGACAACCTAATATGTTGAAGTCAAGGATATAACCTACCAAAATAACTCAAAACCATGAAGAAGTTAATGCCGAGCTGTCTTTCACGTTACAGTGTTTACATACGCTCCCAGATTTCGGCCGTCATAGACTCCAGGGGTCGCGGAAAAATACTGCGTTCTGCTACCCTAACTCTGCCCACAGTAAATCTCTCTCCACAGCAGCTCACGTTGTCCAGTGTCTGAACGGATATCTCACTGCACTTCGGGCACCGGTGCGTCACTGCGGGGCTCGTTCACTGTGGCACTGTTGTGTTTTTTTTGCGATTTTTTATAATTTATATATTGCGTAATACGTAAAAGTATGACCTAGATGACATCAAAATACACAAAACGTAACAAAATTCGTTCTCTATCTCTGAAATTCGTTGAGTCATCTCCGAACCCCGCACTGCCACACCGGTGCCCCACGTGCAGTGAGATACCACGTTGTCCAGTATATCTGAACGGATATCATCAGTCGCGAGCTTAGTACACACCCAGGGCCAGTGGTGTCCCGGAGAAGAGATTCTCACATGATCAGTCATGGTCAGGCGATACCACAAATCATATCCCACTTCACGGTAACTGGAGATAGAAAACATGATAGACGAGGTTATATATATCTATATCTTTATCTATCTATCTCTCTCTCTATATATATATATATATACATGATATTATATATATATATATGTGTGTGTTTCTTTATATATCTATCTATCTATACAAATGTATATGTATCTATATCTACATTTCTTTTTATAACTCTATCTATCTATCTTTAGCTATCTATCTCTACATATATAGAAAGAGATAGCTATATATATATAGAGAGAGAGAGACAGACAGACAGACAGACAGACCGATAGATAGATAGATCTCTCTCTCTCTCTCTCTGTCTGTCTCTGTCTCCCTGTCTCTCTCTATAAAATTCTATATATAGAGAGAGGGGGGAGGGGAGAAAGAGAGATATAAAATTTATTAAAAAGATATAGATTTAGAGATATAGAGAGGTTGAGAAATTTGAAAAGTCAGACAGTATGTGCACCGTGATTCACCATCCACCATAGCGCTGACATCCTTCTTCAAGTTCATCTCCTATGGAGTAATAGAAACTGAGAGAGAGACAGAGACAGACAGAGACAGAGACAGAGAGAGACAGACAGACAGAGAGAGAGAGAGAGAGACAAAGAGAGAGATATGCCCTGAGTTGTGTTTCATCGGCTACTGTACCGAAATTCAAACAGTTTTTCTCCAAATGTCTCCCTACAAGATTAAAAGACAGACAGTACGTGCACCGTGCTTCACCATCCGCCATAGCGCTAATATCCGTCTTCAACTTCATCTCCTATGTAGCAATAAAAACAGAAAGATATATATATATATATATATATATATAGAGAGAGAGAGAGAGAGAGAAAGAGATGCCCAGTGTTGTGTTTCATCAGCAACTGTACCGAAATTCAAAGAGTTTTTTTTTTTCAAATGTTCTCCCTACATATCGAAAAGACATGCAGGACGTGCACCGTGGTTCACCATCTGCCGTAGCGCTGACATCCGTGCATCTCCTATAGAGCAATAAAAACAAAGATATATACATATATATATAGAGAGAGACAGACAGACAGACAGACAGAGAGACAGACAGAGAGAGAGACAGAGAGAGACAAAGAGAGAGAGGGGTGCCCTGTGTTGTGTTTCAGCGGCAACTGTATGTACCGAAATTCAAGAGTTTTTTTTTCAAATGATCTCCCTACATATTGAAAAGACATATAGGACGTGCGCTATGATTCACAATCCGCCATAGCGCTAGTATCCGTCTTCAACTGCATCTCCTATAGAGCAATGAAAACACAAATGAGATGTGTAGAGAGCGTGAGACAGAGAGAGAGAGAGAGAGACAGACAGAGAGAGAGAGAGACAGAGAGAGAGAGAGACTCGGAGAGACAGAGAGAGACAGAGAGAGAGAGAGAGAGATGCACTGTGTATTGTTTCAGCGGCAACTGTATGTACCGAAATTCAAACAGTTTTTCTCCAAATGTTCTCCCTACATGATGAAAAGACAGACAGTACGTGCACCTTGGTTCACTATCCGCCATAGCGCTAAAATCCTTCTTTGAGTTTATCTCCTATGAAGCAATGAAAACACAAATGAGATATGTAGAGAGAGTGAGACAGAGAGAGAGAGAGAGAGAGAGAGACAGATATATATATATATATATATAGAGAGAGAGAGAGAGAGAGACAGACAGACAGAGACAGAGAGACAGAGAGACACAGAGAGAAAGAAAAAGCGAGAGAGAGACAGAGAGACAGAGAGAGAGATGCCCTGTGTTGTGTTTCAGCGGCAACTGTATGTACCGAAATTCAAAGAGGGTTTTTTTTCTTCAAATGTTCTCCCTACATATCGAAAAGACATACAGGACATGCACTACTATTCACAATCAGCCACAGCGCTTGTAGAGGTCGCCAATGTCACAACATCCATGCTCAAGTTCATCTTCTATGGAGCAACGAAAATACGAATGCTTCACTTCAAAGATCTGCACAACTTTGCAGTATTATTACCCAAGACCTTCGGGGCAGGATGATGTAAAAGTACTTGTAGTCAGAAATTCAACCCTTTTATGGCACCGCTGTGAGGCCTGCGTAACGTTATCTCCATGAACCATGCACGTCTTAACTGTAGGTAACATTCGTCAACCGTTATTCAAAACTCTCGCACTGCAATGATTGGAAGAAAACATGGTCATAAAGAGAGGAGAACTATCTCAATGTCACACGGTGTTATCTAAAAACCCCACTATATAGCTAGGCTAGGGTAAACTATAATCGGCATATTTACGAATCATGAGCACATTCAGGATATACTTTATGGTGTTGGCAAGACTAACATTCTAGTACCGTCTGCCCTTGGGAAAAAGGTATTTCCAAGTTAGGACACGTCTCTCCTAGTCTGCCTTTAACATGAAGGTCGAAAAATGCTGTGTCTCTTTGGAGGCAATCCTGGGGTTAGCAAACTTAAGGCTTATTAAAGGTTTATGTAAGGTAGTGATTACCTTAATGTACCGATGAACCGAAGTCTTGAAGGAGGTTATGTCACGAGTGCGCGGTACGACCTTTTCTACTCCGAAAGTTAAACGTGTTTTGAACAAATAAGTGACTTACCCTGCGTTCCTCTGCCCTCACGTAAACGTAGACCCTTCTATCTAGGGCCTTGGGAAAGAACGTTTCGTTTTCAGTTATCTGACCGACCCTGGCAAAACCTGCAGAACCAACACTTTTTTGCGTCAACCGCGGGAAAGCTAGGGTCATAAAACTCTGACCTGACATATGAAATTCAAACAGACCCTGTAAAGCTTTCAACAGTTGATGTAAGAATTGCTTATCAAAGTTCGTATGCTTTCTACAATGTATATCTAAATAATTACAATGAACAAACTAGGGAGCCCAAACTCACGTCACTTCTTCCCGAGCGCAAGAGCTATCAAACATCTGAAATCGTGTCCATAGCTTGTTCAGAACGCGTGATATCAAAACCGAAAGTTCCGCTGCAGTACTAAGTCTCTAGGGTAGCCCAAAATTTAATCATTTCCAGTGTTTGTCAAACGTCTCCAACACACCAAGTATGAAATCAGTCCACCCAGCCGTTCTTGAGTTATCCTGTTGACAGACAAGTAGACACACAGCCACACAAACGCTAGTAAAAATGTAACCTCCATGAAATTTCATGGAGGTCATAATAAGAGAATCCCTACCTGCCTACTCTAACTTTTCATGACCGAAGCCGGAAAACAGCATCTTTTCCCAAGCCTAATTCTGATGCATTCCGCTCATTAATCCGAACCCATGGACAAATATGACCGGAGGTAGGCTTTCTCATGGATGGAAATCATGGAATCCAATGAACAGACTATTGAGCTATGACCTGAGGTACTAGTAATTACTCTGATCGCCGAGTCCACGAATGCTCTATTAGAGCCCTATTAAGTTGTAGGTAAGGACGTGGAGGTCAAAGCAACGGGCAGCCATTACTGTCAACTGGCTACTGGTAGGTGTAATTTAGTTGTTTTTTGGTACTGAGCTATTCTACAAAGTACAACTATAGGTACGAAATTCCGTATTCGAGACAAGCTGCTGGATGTTCCAATGGTATAAAGTCGTATGTCATGGCACTCGAACCAGGGACTTATGGGATTTGAGCCAAATTCTAGGCTAATTGGATTAGTTTTGTAGATTGGTAAGATACATCAAGCTAGGAGAAATCATAGACTCCCATGTTAGTTACTAACTCTGTCCCACCGGTACCGGGGATTCGTTAAGTCTAAAAATGTAGTATTCTGCTTCATCTCTGCCTACCCCCATCATTGGCCTCCGTCCGTCTAAAGAGACGATGGGTGGAAAATTGTGTGATACGCACGGAAAATAAACACCCGGAGCTGCCTACCCCCACTCTACAAATATACCACTAATTCTCGATCAGTAGCTAGCGTAGTCAACCTTGAAAAGATTGCTTGTCTAAATGTTTTTGACAGTAGACAGGCGGCTCATGATATGAATAATTCAAAAGAAAAGTTTTATTCTGATTCATTTCAACGTGCCTGTATTGTACAAAGTACCTTAATTCTCGATCGCCTTGAACACCGTATCATGCTAACAGTTTAGACAGTGGACGACCATTTATATGAATGATGAAAAAGGGGACAAACATTATTCTGATTCGTTTCTGCCTAACTGTATAGCCTAGACATTAATAAACCGCTTATTTATACTAGATCAGTGACACAGAACAGTGTATCTTGTTTGACGCTGGAGGCAAACACTAATGTGCAATGAATGATGAAGAGATTGTTAAAAAAACATCGCAAGCATTCCCAGGCAACTATTAGATGTACGTTTGCCATGGCCGCAAGGTATATCTAATTCTATGTCATACCTGGGCCGCGATAAACTTCGATACGGGTGTTCCGGGCCGGGTGTTTATTTTCCGTGCGTATCACACAATTTTCCGTGCGTATCACACAATTTTCCGTACGTATCACACAAGCTTCCATTGAGAAAATAGAAGGCAATTCACGCACTCCACTGAGTTATTTCATTCGAATTTATCTCGAATCAACGTTTTTAAAGAAAAAAGCTGTTGGCGAAGGTTGAAACAATTGATGTGTCAAATTTTATCCTTTTTATGAGTAGTTTGGCAATTAAATCAGAGTGTTTTTCGACTTGGTTATGACATAAATAGAATACAACACGACGTTCGACCGTTAGGCGATCCGACTTGCGGTACCTCGGGTGAAACGGAATACACCGGGTTGCATTCCATACGTTCGCGTTGGTACCGTGTGTCGTTACCCATGAACTTTAACATGAACTCACGACGCCGTTTGCACCCAGTTAGTCACGATGTAAAGTCGTTACCCTCTTACGCATACGTGACTGAACGGAAGAAACCTGTAGAAAAAACTATTAATGGCAGGTGAACATAATGTACCTTACGAAGTTGAATCTAAAGTAGTTACCCTCTTACACGTTCCTCCGTGGTCGGAAGAAACCTGGCGAAAAATCTATTAATGGCATGAGAACATAATGCACCTCACGAATCTAAATTTAAAGTAGTTATCCTCTTATACGTTCCTCCGTGGTCGGAAGAAACCTGGAGAAAAATCTATTAATGGCATGTGAAGCACCTCACGAAGATGAATCTTGAGCTAGAAATAACAAATTTACATCGAATCCATTATCAAGACACCCACCTACACACACGGTGTATCATCTCTCTGTTATTTATGGTCCGATCTATGTTTATATTCCCTTGGCTACATTTACTCCCCTTCTATATTACTTACAGTTGGTTGCCGCGTTCTCATGTTGATTAATATCAGCAATGCTAATTCGGGTAGGTTTCGTCTGGTAACATTTATCAAGAGGTAATATATGTGGACCAGTAACAGAGTTTCTGATATGGAGGGAGTTGTGGAAATGCACAGGGAAATAATCAAGGGTTTAGCATTTCATTTGACTCCATTATTATGAATACAAACGACATTTTGTAGAATTTCGTTAGAGATAAAATCATACATATGCAGTTAATGATAAACGGTTAATGACTTGCCTCAAACAAGGTGTATATGGTGTCATAAGGCCCGGTCATTTGCTATAACCACCAAATAAATCCACCGAGTGAGCGAAGCGAAGTGAACGATGCAATTAGTCATTAGCCTATCCTAACTAACCCGTATGAGACATACAAATTCCTGTATGACGCATAGATCCTCTGATACTATACTTGTAAATTCATTTAACACCCGGCTCGCGACAATCCTATGTGTTACGGCGTCATAACCAATTTGAGATGGCGCCTTCTGATTGGTCAACTTCGTCTGGCTATATGATGATATTTGTTCAATATACCATATATGTGCAAATGCTGGTCACTTGAGCACCATTGCGAGATATTTGCACATGTAGTTGATGCATAATGAACTCATACTTCAGCCCGCCAAAATGGCGTCTTCTAAAATCGCGAGAACACAAAGGTTGGTATCTCACTACGCTTGGGGCACCGGTGCGGCACTGCGGGGTTCGTTCACTGTGGCGCTGTTGTGTTATTTTCACCGATGTCTTTATAATTTAGACATTGCATAATACGTACAAGTTTGGCTTTGAAGACTGTGAAATACACGAAACGAATTTCTTCTTTATCTCTGAAATTCGTTGAGTAATCTTTCGACCCCCCAGTGCCGAACCGGCGCCCTAAGTGCAGTGAGATATACCAGCTTAAGACGCCTGTGCTCCCACGGCGATGCTCCTGTGGTTCTAGCTAATCTGTCTTTACGTGCCCCTAATCCCATCCAATAAAGGGATTTGATACAGGCGACAGCACTTGATCATACATCATCAGAATGCCGTTCTATATCCTCTCATATATCCTTAGTTATATCCTACGTCAATTCATTTTTTTTCATTAAAAATAGATCATTAAAGTATCATTCATACATATGGACATTGCTTTTAGTGACTGCGAATGCATTTAGCTGTCACCTTAGTAATTACTATATCAATTAAGAATCAAATACCACAAATCTCTAAATCGGCACTTTGAATAATTGACTTTGAGGATCTATGTTGTGATGTTTAGATATAATCCATTTTTGCCAAAAATGCTGGAAACCGACTGCTAGAGGCAGTCTTCTAGACAATGCCTTTTTAAGGATCTAGGCCCAATAATTCAATTGATGAAATATAGTCCCATTACAATATTTCTGTATGTATGGTCAGATTTTTTGTTGGTTATCACATTGTGTTCCCAGTAAGAGGTTCATAAACACATATTGTTAAAAAAAATTAGATAGCGGGGGGGGGGTGTTATCCCTTTTTTACAGGTTAGAGGTTCAATAAACATTTGGTGAAAATGGGTCAAGTTTTGTTCCCCATCTTTTTGTAGTTAGCACGAGTTTTCAAAACAATTTTGTAGGGCTAAAAATGGGATGTATGGGATATAACCAATCCTGTTTTACTCTGACAATGGCAATGTTGACAAATGTGTTCGCATCGCCCGAGGAGAACGATTTAACCAAACAATCACTCAATGAAAGCGCATTGAGAGGATAATACGCAGCCAAGTCATGGTGGCTTGGACGGGCTTATGTGTTATCCTTTTTTGAACTCCTGCGGGTTCTTATAGCATTAACAGTCTGGCAAACGTGATAATGCAGCTCAGCCCAACTTGTGGCCATGATTTGTTTTTGTTCTCTTGTAGGTCATGCTCAGAAGAACTTTCCCACCGTACTATTTATCTTGTTGTAGTTTGATTATTTTGCAACGTCTGGATTCGTGTTCCATCAGATTTCCCCCCATGGTGAACTTGCTCTTCTGGGCAAGCAAACTGTCTCTTGCTTATTTGAAATAAGCCAAAGTAAATAATGGCAGTTAAGGTGGTAGCTCGCTGCATTTGATGCACCGGTGTGGCACTGCGGGGTTCGAAAGATACTCAACCAATTTCAGAGATAATTAAAGGATGAATTTTTTTACGTTTTGTTGTCTTCTGAGTCATACTTTTACGTATTACGCAATATGCATTAATCGGCGAAAACAACGCAACATTACCGCAGTGAACGAACCCGCAGTGTCGCACCGGTGCCCCAAGTGCAGTGAGATGCCACCTTTAAACAGTCGTGTATATACGGAGAAAAGGCACATAAGTGATCGCCATATGCATGCCTGTGCCAGTGGTGATCCTTTGAGTTTGAAAATCACACCAGGTTTTCTCATGGCGATTACAGTTGGGTGATTCGAAGCGAAATGGGCCTCGAAAACAATTACAAGGACCACAGGGTTCTCTCCCAACATTGGATGGAGAACCGTTTTAGGCAACGGCTCTATATGATAACGAATGTAACCTTTTCCACCTTATTCACCGTACCTCTGAACTTCAAGGCACATGTAATTGGCCATGAATATACAAGCAGATCCTACGGTAGCATAAGATAGTATCAAAGGCTGGCAGAGAAGTGAAGCCGGCCTAGGAGTGTGTTTGGGTACTGATCTTATTCAGTTGGAATCAGAGAGTGTTTTGAACCGCCGCTCTAGCTCTCCATACATGAAATTGTCTGTATTTTTTCACAGATTTTATTTCGAATAAAGGACACTTTAACATTTTGAGCACTTTCAGCAGAAGCATTGGGGTGAGAAAAAATACGCTTTCAATTGAATTAAGCCCTTATCTAAAGAAAGCACGCAGGAAATGGGGAATGCACTTTAAGAAATGAACGTTGGCGTCACCAAGACTACTTAGAGCCTCTTCCAGACGTCTTCAAAGTAAAAAGGTGTCAGTTCTGTATTGACCCCAGTGAGAGGCGCAGATGACTGATGTATGCATGCCGCACTTATAAAGGGTTTAACGTATTGAATTTTGTGTATTGGCAGCAACTCAACTTGCGTAAAATTCAATCAGTACAAACTGAATCCTAGTGAATGCGGATATTGCCCAACACCCTTTACACAGCTATAGGATAAAAACCGCGAAACGACCAACATTACATTTGTTAAAGTTATGACTCTATAATTGTGATATGATCTATAATGTAAAACCATCATTAGAAAATTATACAAAATTATACATTTTGGAAATTAAACTTGTGTATCTCACTTCTACGTGTAGTGAGATTTTTGCCGCTTAATGTTTATTCAATGCGGTCGAAACCTTATTCTGTCAAATATCCGGGTCAAAATGTAAAAAAGGAATGTAGTAATAGCAGGAATTCCGTGTGAATGAAGAAGCCAAATCATATTTCTAGTTCAATGAGTTAACCCTATTACGTCACTCCCAAATTTGCATGAAACGGCACGTACGGCAGTCAGTCGTAGCCCGTTTTTTTCCTCTTTAATTGTCGTTGATATATCACAAGAACTGGGATAGAATACAGAATTAGTCTTCAAGATACTAGTATGCCACTAGACATATGAAACGCCACCCGCGCCAAGGACGTTATATCAAGGACGTTATAAAACGTTTAAAACGTTATAAAACGTCCTTGCAAAATATAATAAAAAACAACAGATGGATGAAACGAATTTGTGGCGTGTTATTTCTTTAACAATTGCTAAAATTAGTAAGCAACAAAACAGATCATTGCCTTAACAAAAATTGTTAGATCTACAGTATCAGTTTCTGATTATCTTTGTTGAAAACATATTCGTCAGTTGTTGTTGTTGTTGTTGTTGTGTCCTTTCATACGAGGAGTGATCAGTAGTGTCGCGGCGTAATCTAGAAATAGGGTGCATTCAAATATACTTAGAATAATTGTTCGCTTAATTTTGTGTCTGATAAGAAATTCCTGCGCTGTATTTAATTCGATGCTCATCGATTTCTGTGTTTAACAATACAGCGGTCACCGTGAGAGTAAAACCACCGCGAACATTCCAAGATTTACAGTAGGTCCATGTTGATTTGATTATATGCATGACATCCCTAGGAACCCCCAAACTAATGCAAGCGTGGGAATACAAAGTTTGCCCAAAAAAATTGCCTTAAAAAGCGCTCAGTACGGTAGACCAAATGACCAAATGCAGAGTATGGATAACCGAACAAAAGACTAATTTTTTGTTCTTCCTCTCCGACCTTGAAATTGACGTTGCCATTCTATGACATCAGTATGTGTTTTCTAGAATATATACATACATTCAAATCTGCCGCATATATTTTGCATGGTTGAAAACTTCTTTTTTTGGAAACGGTCGAAAATTGATGCGCGCGGATGTCATCCATGATGTAATGGCTTTTGCCTTGAGCAGGATGGAGCACCCACCACATGCCTGTAGGTACAACTACTAGGTCACCAGGATTTATCTGACCAACATTGAGACGTATCCAGTTGTCTTTTTATGATGTGATTTACAAACACAGATGAACATTCATAGCAAGGCTTAAATCCCAATTTGCACCGGTGCCCGTCAGGGATATAGCCCCATATAGCCCAAAGCCACCTATTTGTCTCGGTGGACTGCCGGATTCGGGGAGAGGGTACCCTCTGTATGTGTTCCCCACGGGTAGGTCATGGCGTCTATTTATTTGTTACAGGGTCCAGGGTTCATTTCAAGTCCGACTTAAATTGAAACCCGGTGCCCGGCAGGGCCCCAAAATACCCCGGAAGCCGCAAGGTTTACCGGTATACCACGGGGCCACGTAGGGGGCACGTAATCTCCAAGCAGATCCTATGGTAGCATAAGATAGAGAAAGTTGGCAGAGGAGTGAAGCCGGCTTAGGAGTGTGTTTCGCTACATGGAAAATGTACGCCTCTTGGCTGACTTCACTCCTTGGACAGTTTGGTGCTATTTTATGCCATTGTAGGATCTGCTTGTAGATTAGGGGGCACGCTCGAAAGTGCAAAAAACAGCCCGTGGACTACCCGACAGGGCCCCCTTTTCCTATAGCCTATTAAATCAGTATCTTGTATCAAAGGCTACCATATGACGATGTTGCAGCTATCCAAGAACATGTAACCATGTTTACCACTGTGCAGCCTACGTCACTGTGACGTCAGAGTACCTGACATGTGATTGATTATGTCTCATACCGGCTTTAACACAAATGCAACATTGTGAATAATGATAGATAATGTGATATTGAAGGCGAGATTATATTTTGCAAGTGATACACAATATTCGGTGGTTTAAATGAGTTTCTTATGGGGTTCAACAACTTTTTAATTCTAATTGGTTCTGTTATAAATTCGTCAACCACTACCTAAAAAGAAGCAGTCAAACCCAAGAAAGCTAGTACAATGTACACTTAAATAGCACAGCATAGTCATAGAATGTAGTTCCTAGCACCTTTGTACTTTCCTTATTATACATGTTGTTTGTACCTGCAATTAGCCCTCGGGCATGAACTTGCAATAAACATATCATTATTATCATTCTTGTGCGTTTATAATCAGTCATACGACTGTCAGTTAATGTACTGCCGTATTTGTATTACCGCAAACCACCCCTCCCCCATCACCCTATATTTGTAGTAATCTTGCAGAGAGTCAGACACAGAATACAAAAACGTGTTGCCACGCGCGACCTTCGTTGCACTACTTAAGTTGACACCACAACACAGATCACGGTGTAACTACATCCGTACACGTGTGACACAGATACTGACTCAGATGAAGACACAATGGACTACGGTTTACTCAACAAAGGAAGCAATTTGGTGTGACTCGCCGTTTGGGGCATACTTTTCTTAGCAAATCAAAAGAATCTTATGAACAAGAAAAATATCTTAATGATATAAATAACTTTGAAATTCGTACAGCAATAACTCAGTTAAGAATCAGTAGCCATAAATTGAATATTGAAACAGGCAGATACTACAATATAGCCCCTGACCAAAGGTTCTGTCCATTCTGCCCAAAGCATATTGAAGATGAATTTCACTTTATAATGGAACGTTCTAGATACGCTAGTTTACGTAATGAATTATTCATATTTCTCGAATCAAGTACAACATATTTCAAGAAACTCGATGCCACAAACCCATTTGTATATACCTTTAGATGTCAGAACTCCCATAAAATAAATGTAAAAATAGGCAAATATATCGAGGATTGCTCTGCTATTAGAAAGAATACCGTAACTAATTATTAGCCTGCTCCATTGTAATACTATACCAAAGAATTAGATCTATGTTAGCCCTTATTGTTATGTTAACTAGGTTGCTAAGCTGTATCCTATACCTCTGTTTTGTATTTTGTGTAATAGTTGTTGCCATACATTGTATCATATACAATTGTCGTGCTATAAAGTTCTATCTCTGTTAACTGGGTGAGTTAGGATTTTGACTTAGTCCTTTGATCCCGAGTGAACGAACGAAGCTGTGGTGTGTGACCGGTGTTCCCAGAATGAATGTGGGTCCCCACATGCCGGAGGGTGTATGGTGAATCATGGCTAGGATTTCACCTGAAATACAGGTTATACAGAAAAAACAACACGAACCCTTCATGGCGGTATTATGGGTTTATTTGGACACCATTTAGCTCAGATTGAGCTAATCTTCCAGGGCTCAGACAATTAAAAACATACAGTTTATACAAATACATAAACAGATACAATAACATACAGATACAGATGAAGCCTTGCATACAAATACATACATAAAGTCTGAAATCACGAAGTGAGGTCACAGTATTCACTCCGTTTGTTTGACAAACAGCCAGCGGACACCTCGGGACATATTATTACGTTCTGTACATGTCCGCTTCAGCTTCGGGTTCAGTGACTTCTACTAGTATAATATTATGCAGCAGATAAAATACGTGCCGGTGCTCGAGCACTCTCACGTAACGACCGCGGTCACTGACCGGAATGTCTCATTTTCTTCGAGGGGGTTTCTTTTTGTGTACACAAATTATCATCAACACTCATGTATGGGTGTATATGTAAGAAAAAAATTCTTATAATACCTCTTGATTCGAAATCCAATATGTAACATTTTGTTAGGACTCGGAAAAAGCAAGCGAGCGTACGATAAATTTGATCTCTTTTTCAAGGTCGTTCGAACAATTGCTGTTGTCGCCACATGACAATTATCTCACCTGCGGTAAGGCCCCGCCCACTAGTACTGTTTACCCCGCATATATCACGTGACGTACTGCTTGGTTGGTCCCTGCACGCAAGTCTGTCCGTTTTGAACGAATCCATGCTCTCTTTTGGCCAGAATACTTACATATGTAGGAGGCACAGCTTACAGAAAAGCCTGTAGCACCGACAGGGGCTCCACCCCGTACGTATCTAAGAGCGTCGAGGTCTTTCAATTCAGCGGATTGGTTGCGCGGCGGCGAGGTGTGTAGGTGTGCGTACTGCAGTCCACAGCTTGCCTCTCGCACATACACTCTGTGTCGATCGCGAGGGGAGAATGGAGCTCTAAGTACCGCTGTCACGTCTGACGTACCCCGATGTCTGGGACAGCCGACCTCCGCTCCTGCAACCTGTTGCTGCTCCTGATCGCCCTCAGCGCTCCCAGCCCGCTGGCAGGTGCGTACAGCCGTGTAGCTACAGGTGGGGATCTCTTAAGGGAGGGGGGGGGGGGGGGTAGCTAGGCAGTGTAAAGAGCAACAGGTCGGCGCCGTTACTTACCGTGTATGACATATGTGCGGCAGGAGACCGAATCTATGTTATGAGATAGTCTGTGAGACGGGATGTGTATCAAGTCTACCCGCCGGGGAAAACCTTCCGAACCGGCGCCGTCATGCTGCGCTGCGGTAACTACATGAACGCGGTCAGACAGGTGAAAAACAAACGGCCATGTTTGACCTGTATTTATCTCTAGAAGATGCACTGTTAAAGATAACATGTTTTGGGATCCGGGGTAATCGATATGGGTCTGACACCTTGAACACAGTAACAGCCTGAATCGTTATGTTAGAGCTACCGGCAATGCGAGAAAAACCAAAGGTTTCCCCCCAGCGTAGTCATGTCATGCCCGCACGCATATGAGACGAAGGCAGACGATTTTTTTTATTTGCGTCTCCCGTTCGTAACGTGGCGGCGGGTTAATTGCTTGGCTGCGTGCTTGGTGATAATGTACTGTCTCTTTGTTCTTTATCGAACTCGCCGGGGTACGTATGCGAGTATAATGAATGGTCTTATTCTCACATAGCTTGGATACCATACCCCAACCTCAAAAACATCTTTTGTGTCAGTGCACGATAGATACTTTGAGATCGGGCTGGGGTTTGGTAACCAGGCTAATTTTCACACCGCACGACTCAATTCCACCTACGTAAAGCTAAGAATAAAATCCCTAAATTCTAGGGACACATGTTGTACTATACCACATATGTCACACTTTATTGATCACCTAACATCAGAGAATGTGTGAACATCTTTAATTTCTTAGAAATCGAGACTTGTTTTGTTTATTTGATAGCGACGCAGAACTTATCGAACGCCAGTCGGGAAGGTATATTTCTCACTGACCCTGATTTAAGAAAAAAATGGCCGGCCATTGCAAGAAAGTAGGACACACATGGGTCAAAGATCACGAGATGATTCTTACTCTCCACACAGAGATTAGGCTCAGGCTATTTTTAACGTGTTTTTTGGTCGTTTTTATCGGGCTTTCTATTTTGTCATTTTTCTTAAAGTACGCCAGGTAGGTTTTGACAATACAAGGTACAATACAAAATAGAAACCCCGATAAAAACGACTAAAAAACGTTTAAAAAACAGATGGAGCCTAACCTCTGATTACCTCGTCTTGGTGGGGACGTGTACAACCACTTTCCCCACGTGAGCCCTGGGGGTACAGAGAAAGCGGCCAACTTTTGGCCCTTTGCCACTCCCATGGTTGGGAGTAGGGGCGGGTACCGGTACAGAAAATTCAGGTACGAGTACTGTTCATGTCCAGAGGGTTAGGTCCAGGTACGGACCTGAAACTGGACCTAATCATCTGTGAAAAACTTATAAATAGGCAATGCTCAAAACAATGGTCCATTTCGCTACAGAGGATTCTGTTTGGTGGAGTATATGCGATACCCGTACTGGCGTTGTAGAATTCTATCGTCATGTAAACAACCTGTAAACTGCCTCTGTTTTAGACCAAGTTTGGCCGTAGAAGCTTGGTAAAAATGATCAACTCTCCTCTACTTCGCTCTTGTTCTTTTCTTGTAAGCCCCAAAACTCGTGTCGATATAATCTGTTGATTTTCAGAAACAGAAACATCATGATTGAAACCAGCTCAATTGCTCACTAAGAGTTAGGACTAATTGACCCAATAGGTGAAGCAGGGTTTACGAAGGCTGCTCGGGAAATTTCCAACCCAATTTGCGTGTTTGTATTAAATGCCCAATAACCGCCTCATAGCGTGACACATCACGCAAACCATAGCTACTTTTAGCTAGTATAGGCTGGATCCTCGGCTACTCCTAGCTCAGCGCCGAACTTGGTTGGAGAGTGGTCGGAGTAAAGTCGTGGGAAGATCCTTATGTTTGTTTGCTACTATAAAGGCTCGGCTACAGTCGTACTACCGCCATACGATCGCAAACTGCGACTTTCGTCATTGGGCCCGGGGCAGTCGCATATAGTTGGTATAAAATTCAGCTATCTCGGTACGCACAATCTGTAAATATCTGCACAATCAAATACAAAATTTTGGGGAACATCATACGTTTAAAAAAAAACAATACAGGATAGTCAATGTGTAGTCCAGGACAATTTAAAACATAGTGTATCATGATATCGTCAACTCTTGATTCATCGGTTTATCTTTCTATACACAGACATAGCAAAGCCCACGCACTGCCATAACATATCGCTTTCGCACCCCGGATCTAATATAAGCCATAGGCAGAGCCTAGCCTCCGATTCCACACCTGACGATTCAATTCTGATACCCCTAGATGACTGACAGAGGCGTCTTTAATCTGTACCCACACATTTCTTGGAAACCTGTCATGGACACCTGATATCTTATCTCTTAAGGTCAAACAATTTCTACAATTAGACATAATCAACAATAGCTTCTCCCCTCTGTCCATAGTGTGGACATTTATTTTTTTCATCAACATCTTTTTTTTCATCTTTGATCTTTGAATTTATTGTTTACATAACCTTTAGTGGGTGCTGTATCAAAATAATACGCCCACGAACAGCCTAAGTATCAGCCTGGGTAGTTTACCGGGGGTCCAATCCTACTGGTAGCCCCGGTAAACTAACCAGGCTGATACTTAGGCTAGTCAATTAAGTAATACGTGTACAGTCACAGCTTAAGAAAAACAAAAATTCTCACGGTGTATGTGTTTCTTAATTCTTGTATTCAATGGAAAGAACAAGTAAAGCGTTGCAGTACTAGCAGTCCTGCATGATTGTTTTCATGCAGAAGTGGTCTCAAGTACAGTTTTGGCTTTATTTTCTTATCGGTCACATCTTTCTAGACATGAGGCAGAAAGAGGAGACATAAAAAAGAAAAGTTTGACTTGAACTGGAGATGACCTGTGATATTCCCGAGACAAAAGTATTCAGACTTGAAGTCTTAGAGCGAGGCCGCTCTGAAAGATAACGGCGCACAATTTCCGGCAGAGAGCCAGACATGAGAGAAAATCTGGGGGCTACGAGGCAGGGCCTTATCTCTGAAAACATTGCGAGAAAACACCTGGCGATAACAGCGTCTACCCGAGACATAGTATCACATCCCATCACATCATTTTGGTCCTTTCTACTGTATGAAGACTGTTCGGGCGACCATTGAACGCCACGAATTGGAGCTGTATGGCCCATAAATTGGACATGATACATCACCTGGTGTCCATCCGAAGTCACCGCGAGAGTTTTAAACAATGTTTGCAACATCGAGCAGTAGAATATCTATCACAACTGATCAAAGAAAAAAAAGAGTGAAAATTCGAATTTATTCAGATATTTTGAAAACATTTTGAAAGAGACTATACAAAGATCTCTTTATTTGGAACAGTTTTCAAACATCTATGTGTTTATTTCATTAAAAAATATCTGCAACATTTTCCACCTATTACATTCATTGTTCATCAGTTATTACCCACACAAATGCAGCATTCAAAAAACATTTCAAAACTTGAAAATTACATGTTGTCAGTTTTACCCCCTTTCAACTGGGATGGCGTTCTCGCCGCGCTCTCTCTGCGACCCAAAATTTGACAGATCGCTCGACGAATTTATAGAAAAAAGCCAAATCTTTTTACGCTTTGTGTGTTTTGTAGTCTTTTCAGCCACACTTTCTTATAATTTATGATATACCCAGTATTAGATCGAAGGTTACACATCCGTTTTATGTCGCAGTAAGAGCGTAGTGGAATGATGGGGGAGGGGGGCGGGTCTTGTACAGTGCCTTCGTGGCAAGGGCTCCATTCCCCCAGACGGCGATCAGGCTGGGCTAACGCTGCGACCTTAAGCTTGACCTTGAATTTGTCTAACTCTTTACTTCATGATTAGAATATCAAGCAGAATTTACAACTATTACTCAAAAGGCAAAAAAACACAAAGCGTGAAAAGATTTTTTTTACCGGTTCAAAAAAGGGTATGTTTTCGTTTCCGTTTGCGTGTACGTGTGGGTGTATGTATGTTTGTGGATGGTCGACAGCACGCCTCTAGAATGCCTGAATAGATTGTATTTATGTTTTGGTATGTTTTATCTTTGAAATTCGCTGAGCGATATGTCAAATGTCAGGGACCGGTCGCAACGAGGTCGCACCAAAGTCGCAACTCTAGTGGAATGAAGTGTAGAGGGAATGAGTAATAGACTGTGGTGCAAAACGACGTCCCGAGGTAATACATTACATCCAGCTGTGCCCTCGGCCGCCCATTCTACTACCCTAATGTCTAGAAACGATGTCTAACGTCTGCTGCATCAGCTTGGGGAGATCGTTACAAGTGATCGTCTGCTCCATCCGTTAAAGCCCGGAACATCTACCATTATCGCCGCGATGCCACGTGCACTTTCCTCAACACAGACTTCTTAAGTCTGCTAAAGGCCAACCTGATATTTTCCGCTCTCCCTGAAGGGACCAGACCAATCAGTACCGGTTTACATATTCAAACACACGCGCTCACGAGCACTTGTAGCGATGCAGATGTTTTTCGAAGTATTTGCTGCGTGACCTTACGTTGCTGAACGCTTTACATGTTTGTCTTTGATCCGGTACAGACTCATTTTGTCAAGAATGTACAATAACAATTTGTTTGTGTTAAAACGTGTTTACACCTGAAGTGAACTTTAAGATGTGCTCATGTGATAAATTCATTTATATACATATTATTTTATATACTTTTGCAAATTTTCTAAGAGGCCACAATTTTATGAATACAAAATCAACCAAATTTGTTAAGTTTCATCCCAACTTATTAAAGAAAGCAACCATTTGTGATCCCCCCCCCCCACCTCGGCCTCCCCATGTTTGAGAATGATGAGATATTATTTTGAACTTAACTATTTATTCCCAAGGGAGTGAAAAGACCTAAGTCGATTCGTTTTTGCCCAGAACTATCGTAGAGTGGAATTTGTTATCACCAAGCACAGTAAGAGCAACTTCTCTGGATAGTTTTAAAGAACGTTTGCAGGTACATGTGCAGACGTTAGGTGTGACAGGTCGTTCAGTGTAGTATAACCAGCTGCTGCCGCGCCGCGTGCCTGCGAAGCTGGTGTGTTACGCCGAAGGGTGATCATACCGGCTATATAGATACAGATACAGCAGCTCAAAAAAGAACAGAAAGCAGGACGTATACACACTCCAAAGACCTACCCACATGCTAAATAAGAAGACAATATGTCCAGATATTCTCTAGTCATCGTGTTCAAATATAGACAGACAACAGAGACAGAGAAAGTTAGAGAGAGACACCCAATTAAAATCCTCCTTCGCGAAGGTAATCAAGTTGCTAATAAGGCTATAAATTGACGTACAAGTATCCAGAAACACGTTACAAAAGTACTTTTATGATCATCGTAACATTTCCAACATCGATCGCTCCAGTTGAAGATTTCCTACGATTGCTCGTGATAAAATATCATAATGATGCAACCAGCTCCAACTTATCCGGAGGTTAATCAGAGGGTTATCAGAATTTTGCTGTTGTATAATGTAACTGCCTATTAGTGTGAGGCAGTAACCACATACTAAATATGAAGACACATACTAAATATGAAGACACATACTAAATATGAAGACACATACTAAATATGAAGACACATACTAAATATGAAGACACATACTAAATATGAAGACACATACTAAATATGAAGACACATACTAAATATGAAGACACATACTAAATATGAAGACACATACTAAATATGAAGACAATACATCCAGACATTCTCGAGTTATCGCGTTGTCGCATGTAGACAGAAGAGAGGGACGCAACCGAAAACAATTATATTAGGCTATAAATTGACGTACAAGTATCCAGAAACGTGTTACAAAAGTACTATTAAGATATCGACCTAACATTTTTAATATCGCCCCAGTTGAAGATTTCCAACGATTGCTCGTGATAAAATATCATAATGATGCAACCAGCTCTAATTTATCCGAAGGGCAAATAGGGGTGAGGTTGTATCAGAAGTTTGCTGTTGTTTAATTTAACTGCCTCCTAGTCTAGTCTGATACGTTAGGTAGTCTCCAAGCAGACCCTACGGGGCCTAAAGATAGTATCAAATCTGGCAAAGGAGTACAGCCGGCCAAAGGGAGATAGCCGGCCAAAGAGAGTCAAACGGGCACCTGGTGTCGGTTATACTCCTTTGCCAGCTTTGATACTATCTTTAGGCACCGTAGGGTCTGCTTGGAGACTAACGTTAGGGCGGAAGGATTCAGAAAAACATGATATGCAGAACCAGAACACCTGTTTTTGTAGTTCAATCCCCCTTTAGATAAAGGACTTAGAAATCAAATTTGTTGATGAATCACCCTACAAAATTCCGCAATCCGCGGTACTTAGACAATGAAATGTACAGGGTAATTAAAAAAATTGTGCTGAAAAATGGGCTTCCCAAATAAGAATTTTCCCCTGTATCTAGTATGTGCGTCGTTCTTGGAAAAACGAAGTACGAGGTCGATTTGGAGCCTCGCAGCAGCTTTCCTTGGTACTGCAGCGGAACGTTCTGTTTTTACACCTTCTGTTCCTTTTTCTGGACATGCTATGGTATTGTTTAATTACTTAACAGCATAGGGAAGCCCGAGCGCAACGTCCATTGAACTACCTTCCAAAGACAACATGATCTGCTGTATACATACAATTCCGTACGCGTTTGGTATTTTGTTTCAGCCAATGTTTGCTTATACGTTATAACCACTGCACTCGTGACGCCCCATACTCGCCAATTTTGATATTGTCTTGCTGGTCTAGACATGAGCGGCTATAACAATGCGTAAACAGAAACATCGGCTATTTTCGGCCGATTAGAGAATTTTAGAAATTATCGATCGTGAATTTGTCACCTGATGCGTTAGTGACATCTGATATGTTGCACTTAAACCGGCCTAATCAGGTGGAATTACGATCTAGCACCTGGGGCTGTACTGTCGTCAAGTTACCTGCCCGTATGTGTGACAGGGCCCCGCGATATACGT
>NC_049990.1:5969416-5985554 GCF_000003815.2 Branchiostoma floridae
CATCTGGGTTTCAAACATCTTCTAATCCTTAGTAGGTGTGGTCATATTCAGGATGATGCTACTTATTCTGAGGACCTACGTCGCGAGATGTAAGGAAAGTGCCCAAATAAAGAGATCGATTTACAAGAGCGTGAACCGTTTTAGAATTTGTTTGCGCCTAATATTTGACTGTACCAGGACCACCATAAGCCCTCTTTACAAATCAAGAATTTAGCTCGGCCGAGTTGTCAGCGAGTTCTAAATTACAAGGAGGTAGGACCCTGATACCGACGAAGAAACTCTGTCATTTGTTCGTAGGCATCAGAGTCATGCCTCCTCGTAATTTAAAGCTCGCTGACAACTCGGCCGAGCTAAATTCTTGATTTGTAAAGGGGGCTTTAGGAGGGCCTGGTGGAGGCTAGTAGTAACCACTGCCACAATCTATTCGCTTGTCCACGGTTAGCAAGCGAAAAGATTGAATCAGTGGTTACTGCGAAGAATGGCACCTGGTAATGGTGAAAATGCAGGTTTAGCAAGAGTTTGTCAAAATGCGTATGTAACATGGATTCATCATCAGTACAGCTCATACAAGGTCGTCTATTTTCTAAACCGCCATCAGGGAGTCGATCGTATTTGTTTTGCCTGAAAATCTACTCTGTCATGTTACTAATTGGACAGGGTTTGGTTACCTGCGAACGTCAGCCAATCCCTCAAAATCGCGCAGTGAAACAGAATCCAGAAACAGCCATGACTCTAATTGCCAGAGTTATCAACCTTGGATTGATGTGTTCAAAAATTCGTATTTTCCCAGAACTATCGTAGAGTGGAATTTGTTACCACCAAGCACAGTAGGGGCATCTTCTCTGGATAATTGCAATGAACGCTTGTAGATAGATGTGCAAAAGTTAGGTGTGACAGATCGTTGAGTGTAATATAACCAGCTGCTGCCGCGCCGCGTACCTGCGAAGCTGGTGTACATACGCTGAAGGGCGGTTATACCGTACCGGCTATATAAATTTAGAAAAACAAAACGCTGGGGTCAACGTTAATGTCTTTATTTCATAGAACGAGCTTGTCTAGGACTTTGAGCTTAACGACTCGGTTATAAAGTAGCCCCATGTGAGTGTCTGGTGAAGTAGAATTTTAAAGATTGAAATACGGTTTATTACTTTTATGAAGCCTTGTTAAAGTGTATCTAATGTTCTTTCCTAAGGGCAGCCCTAATTGTTATGTCTGCGCTATATTGCGGCCAGAAATGTCCCCTGAGCCATGCACAGACATGTCTGGTGAGCTAGTGTCCTCATAAAGCATAGATTCTACTTTATAAATCATACCCTTGTTGTTATTCTTCAGCAGGTCTGAATGCCATAAAATCTGTGATTTTCGGAGAGTGCAGTTTTTTTTAGATTGATATATACCATATAATAGTTTAGTATTTATTTAGTTTGAACTATGATTTGACTCCCCAAAATAAGTTGTATACCCCAGTCACGTTGTTGCAGTTGTCATGATGGTAGATTTGTAAGACTTGTAACTTTCGTCTTTTGAGTTCTTTTGCCTCCAGTGGTCTTCAAGTCCTTCCCATCAGTGTTAAAGATAGTCTGATAGATAGCGACCAGGGACAACATATAGTTACAAATGCGGTGGATTCAAACCAAAATCCCTGCGTCGGCTTAAAAAACTTATATTGCAATTTCTGACGTTCAAACAAGGTGATTACTTAAATTATCTACCACTTCTTCAAGCTTAAGACATTCTCGAGGCGACGACGCTCCTTAATGGGAATGTTGTAAGATAAAGCATGGTGTTCTCTTATCTTTAAGATTGATATTGCAGTGGCATTAGCGTGCGGTACTCTGGGGATGGTAAGACAACTTTTGATGGTTACGGTGGGGAGGGGTGCCATACTTAAGGCTTCGACTTTATCAGGCTAATTGCGAGTTCCTACGTAAAACTGACAATCTCAGAAAACAGATAGTGATTTGATTTGACAGGACGGCTGTTTTGTAGCGGTAACGGCATTGAGCTAAAAGGTGTTCCAATTTTCAGCTTGTTAGAATAGGATGAGATATGCGCCTCACGGGAGTAAAAGGAGTGAGTATGACGGAAAGAAGAACCAGGGAGTTGCGCACGGGGCGTCTTTGATGAATGCGTTGCTTAAACTTTTAAAGCGTTTTTATAGAACGCTGGAGGACAGAGGGAGTCGGTGTTCTTTGAGGCCATGTAGAATCAAATCTTTTTATTTCACTTTTATTACCTCCATTAAAAGTGTGTGTGTGTGTGTGTGTGTGTGTGTGCGATCGTGTTTGTGTGTGTGTTTCCGGATTTTTGTGGTCAGCATGAATCTAGTTTGTTTAGTGGAAGGAATGACATAACTGTTGACCATCGCCTTTTCAAGATGTCAACCCGGAGACCAAACTGTAAAGTTTGATCCACTCACACCGGGAAGGACCCCTACTCTTTTCGATATGTGCAGTGGGTTCTTTAACGAGATGTGGCTCTCCTCAACCACGGGAACTCCATTTAGCGTCCTATCTGAGGAACGGCCCCAACCTAAGCTAGGTGCCCAATTACACCTGAGTGAAGTGAGGAAAGTCGTGTGAAGTGCATTTCCCAAGGACACAACATTGGGGCAAATCAGCGGTTTTGAACCCAGTGCCATTGGGATTTGTGCCAAACGCCTTACCGATTCCAACTCTGACCAACATATCTGACCTTACCGAGGCTAACATGTATAATGAAACAGACACGCTACCTCATAGTTGAACATAGTGGGAGGGTGGGTCGTTCGTTATCGTTTGAATTTTACTGGCCGTTCCTTTTTATCTCCATGAAAAGGGAGATATTGTTTCGGGTGTGTTTGTGTGTCTGCCCGCGCGTGTCCGGATATTTTAGTCAGCATAACTCAAGAACCTCTACCATGATATTTGGTATGTGGGTAGGTTGTCAGAAAAACAGATCGGTTTGGGGCAACTGGTATGTGACTGCAGCAGAACTTCCATTTTTGTATCTTTTGACGTATATATGCTATGGTCTTATTTTTTTAGTGGCAGATAACTTGTTTGTTTCGTTTTCTCAAATCCTATCAGACCATTAGGCTATAAATCTGCTTCATTACTAACTACAGTTGGCAACATGTCAGTGGAGCCGATATTTCTTGCTTTGGAGGCTAATAAGAGGCAGGAGCGCTTTAAACTAATAAAGTCGATACATCTCCTCTTGCCGTGCCCACTACAGTCTGTAATTGGTATTGACAGACCACTAGACTAGTCTTGGTTCGCGTGACCTAATTAAGGGCTGGGCTTTTGAAAACATTTTATTACGTCCTCAGACATACGCGTTCTAGATTCGTTTTCACCGTCAAATTCCGTGAAAGTAGTATTTACGATAGCTACTTATTTTAATCAAGTACAGAAGGGGCCTGTATATTAGTATCATTACACATGATACGCGGCTCATACAATTATGCGGCTCATACAATTATGCGGCTCATACAATTAAATTAATGTAAATTAAGCCCATAAGGTACTTGCAGCTCAAAACTCATGACTGTTCAGACAGTTAGAATGTAGAGAACATGACATGTAATAAATCTTGACGTTTCACGGCACTATACAAAGTCGCTAGGAGGCCCAAAATACAGCCATTCCTAAATTCTAGGTCTCTTCACGACCTACCCAGCTACCAAATACGTGTAGGGTTTCTTGAGTTATCGTGTTGACAATCACATAGATAGACACACAGGCACACACAGGCGCGCGCACACACAGGCGCGCGCGCACACACACACACACACACACACACACACACACACACACACACACACACATGAATGCTACCGAAAACAGCCTTCTCGGCAAAGGAACGGATGATTGCATCAGAAATAGTTAGAACTTCGCTCCAAGGTGGGTCTATCAACATGGCCCTGGAATTCTCCACTAGTAGGGCCTGTAATCTCCCCACATTGACAGCTTTGCGGTCTAGCATTGTTTTTATCAGAGTACTTCAAGTCAGGGGGAAATGTAAATATCCCCTGCCGTAGTTACCTTAAATGACCTAAGCTTGGGTAAGCGTGACCGTTGCTCACAGTTTCGCGTAGTTAGGGCCCCTCCGTTGTACAACTAGTAGGGGTTTGGTGGAATATGCTTTTCTAAAGTAAAGTGAAGCACAAAAGAAAGACATATGAGATAAACAGACACATGTCCCCACAGTCACACACACGCAACACACACAAGTACACACGCATACTCACACACACACACAAACACATACACACACACAAACACACACACACGCACGCACACAAACACACACACGCACACACACACACACAAACACATACACACACATACACACACAAACACACACGCACACACACACACACACAAACACACACACACACGCACGCACACACACAAACACTTACACACACATGCACACACACACAAACACACACACACGCACATACACACACACACATATGCACACATGCACACACACACACACACGCACGCACACACACACACACACACACACACACATATATATGCACACACATGCACACACACACGCTCACTCACACACACACACATGCACACACACAGACACACATACACACACATGAAGCATGGACCTCTTCACTGTGTTGATCACAGTGTCCCACTTTCGCGGACTCTCACGCCTCATCAAGCAAACCCTGATGAGAGCAAACAAAATCTTTCCAATGCTCAGCAACACACAAAGGTCACATCATTCCACGCCCCACTGCTTACCACGTTAACGCGGTGGTTTTGTTAGGCTGTGCAATCATTCCACTGACCAGGCTCAGGCCAAGGGTAAACTTGTTAGGTAATCTCTCTTAAGGGCCACCAGCATCTCACAGGAGCTGGATGCGTTGGTGTGGCTGTGGCGAAGCGATTTGACACAGCGCTCAACGAATTTCATAGACAATGTCAAATCTTTTTGCACAATTTTAAGATTCTTTATTTCATTTTAAATAACGTTATCGTGTTTTCCACCTTTGCCTAAATCTCGTATTTTCCTAAGGTTTTTAGTTTCTTGGCGTAATGTAGATCTCTATTGGAGCAGCTTACCAATCTTTTCCACCGTATCAGAACCTTAAGACTGTCATCAGTAGGTAGATACCCCATGCTATGTTTGACGTCTTCAGGCAATTATAAGTATCACCCGTGTCTTCCTCGACGTTGGGACTCGATAAAGAAATATTCATTAAACGAAGATCTTGAGGCAGACTCTCTGTCGCCAACAGAGCAACTTTCAGTCATCCCACCTTACCCGTGTGCCTTTTAACATTAGACATTTAGCACATGCCTTAATTGTGTTCTTCTGTTTGACGCCATTTCTTAAAGTAATTTGCATCAGAAGATTGTTTCAAACCCTCCTGAATCTTTTAAGCTTTTCATGAGGCATTTCATAAGGCATCGTTGACCTTTGTAACCACCTCCTACCAAGAAAAAAGTCGCATTTCCTGTTATTGCATACATATATAGAGGGAAGAGATGCAAAGAGATATTTTAAAGCCATTCATCTTTCTTTATATAATAGACATTTCAGAGATGCCCCATTTCAATGCGAATTCTATAATGGTGTTGTGTGTGCAAATTATATAGCATAGGCCAAGACATTAAAAATTGAGAATCACCTTTGACAGCTTCTTAAACTGAAGTGGGACACAGTCTGCAGACACCAGTTATTCGTCTACCTTCATCATTCACTGCCTCTGCAGTCTTCGCTACATACATGGCCTAATCTAAACTTCTAAGACTCATCTTTGACAGCTTCTTTACTTGAAGTGAGACGCAGTCTGCCATCTTTGACAGCTTCTTTACTTGAATTGGGACACAGTCTGCAAGAAAAGTTGCAACCATGTATTCGTCTGCCAGTTTGGCCGCATACATGGTCTAATCTAAACTTCTAAGAGTCATATTAGCATGAAAGTTTATCTGTGTTGGTAGAATACATCATAGAAATTGCTAAACGTTCTAAGAGTCATCTTTGACAGCTTCTTTACTTGAAGTGGGACACAGTCTGCAAGAAAACTTGCAATCATGTATTCGTCTACCCCGGTTTCGCCACATGCATGGCCTAGTCTAGACTTCTAAGCCGTTTTAACAACAAGTGACGTCTATTATTTCCTTGCAGCGGCGGAGCCGGAGTCGACGATCCCTGAAGCCAGTGGGATCCACCCTCCCACGGACGTGACTTGGACGTCAACAGACCTGAACCACTCACTAACATGGCGGCCCGCAGAGGATGCCGGGACGGCCACAACGTACACCGTGGAGTGCAGACTGCAAGGGTTAGACCAAGATGTGTTTGTGGAGAAAAGGGGGGCTGTGTGAAAGGGAAATATGAAGGCAAATGAATCGGCAGTTGTTGTGTTTTGTCAAAGGAAATCACAGGACATTGATCCGTGTAGTCCCATAGTTCAAGCGCCGCAAGGGATTATGGGTTGGGTCAGAGGTTAAGGCGCACCTGATTAATACCAATGAGGTTTCATCAACCTTGATAAAACCTCCTTGTTTATACATAATTCCACGTAGAAATGTTGAAAACAAGTCTAGACATAGAATTGTTTACAAGTGAGGGAACTTGAACCTTACATCACGATGCAGCGGCTTGCAGCCCATGCGCATCCAAAACCGTGCGATGGCTTATGCCCGTGACCTTGCAATTGGAAAAGACAATGGCATTGACACACAACGCTCCCGCTGTAATCTTGCAACTTGGGTCTCACAATGTTAGAGATAGAAAAGGAACATATTCGATGTAAACGAAATTCTTAGACTGTAAGTAGACAAATTATTTATTCATAACCCTGATTCATAACGTTACATAACGTGGAAAATTTATCAGGCGACTTCTCCCGACAACCACATGAGACATCCATCATCTCTATTGACGTATGAAATACCACGAATCCTACGACATTCGATTAGTCTGTGATCTGTTGCACTCTAATGACATTTGCTGTCACATACGCTTCCTACTGATTGTTCAGGCTTTTCACAACCAAGGCCACATGCAGTATCTCAAAAGGGGGAATGTTCGCCATGTTTTTTATGTTCACGGTTTTCGCGGGGATATCTTTCCGTGCCGGGAAGGAAAAACAAAAACGTTTTGTAATTTGCTAAATTACCTGAAATTTCAAACATGGACTTGAAACAGCTGCAAACGCACCATTTTCTGTATATCAGAGAATAAAATTACCGCGAACATTTATCTTTTTACAGTAGCCATCACACAATTCCCACTATCAATATGTACATACTTGTTGTATTCCTCTCTGATCTAGGGGGTTGGGTGCCTGGCAAACCGTCCTTGGCTGCGAGAACATCACTGCGCATTCCTGCTTGATGAATGACGCAACGGACTTCATAGGAGGATGGACGGCCCGTGTCAGTGCGCATGACCAAGAACAGTCCTCGGGTTGGGCGGTCAGTCCCGACTTCAGACCGGCGAAAGACAGTAAGTATTAACTTGAAAGTTCATCTGTGTTGGTAGAAGTCATTATTGAAATCGTTAAACTGTAATATCCGACACAGAAATTGGACTCACCCAAATTTTCGTCTGAACGGTGCCATCGACTTCCTGCAACCTACGATCCACTGCTTACTGAGTCAGGTGTTCTATCTGCATAACGTGACGTCACAACAGCAGTGCATTGTTCATTCCTTGACAAAGACTGGTGCTGTTCAGTCAAATATTTTGGTGAGTCCAATTCTTGTGTTGGATATTACAGTTTAAGTATTTCAATAATGACAATGAGTTCTGTAAGTTTGCCTCTGTGGAAGAGAGGTTTTGTATAAGCTAGTTCACTGTTCTAAATACGCATGAGCAGCGATAGGATCTGTGGGTAATATGTGAAAGGTGAATGGTTCTGGCTTGTAGATAGTTCTCATCTTAACCATTGCGTCCACTATCATTTGTTTGTTTATGTTTATTAAAATTCGCCACTCGAGTGGAAGGGGCGAAGGAACAGGTGCCCTCGCCACTCGTAATAATGTTATGACATAATTTTTGTCTCAGGGGTCTTCACCGTTGACATAACACTCATAATTCCTGTCGCTGCACATGCGTGCTCGGAACGTACTTATTCTTTGCGTCTGGATGTTTGCGTCCTTGTGTGGCCACAGTTATTTGAGTACACTGTAGGTGTAGTGGACAGGAAGTGAGTCGGAAGATCGTTTCACTGCAAAGGTCAGACTTAGGGAGTGAAGGGCAGGCAGTAGAGTTCAGAGGTGGTGATAGAACCCATGTATCAGACATGACAGATATCCCAGGTCATGGGTCCATGGAAAAGGCCACTAATTCAAGGGGAGGCATTATTTTAACGAGATTTTTCAAAGCAAGGTCATTAGACCACTGCAAGGCAGTGAACTAAGAAGTTGGAAATAACTGTGCACGGAGATAGCGGTATATTTGAAGGCTGATAAGTTGTAGACAGGGGGAGACAGTTGTTGCCGGGAAACGCTGTTTTTGGTTTGTCAGCGTTTCGCAGTTGTCTATTTTTTATATGCTAGTCGCGTTCACCATTGACTAAGGAGAATTGATTAATAGACATATGTCAATGTTACTCAAAACGTACCGGAATCTCTGAATATTCCAAGAATGATTGAGATCTTCACTTGGTAAAACTACCTACTTCCTCTTATAGGGCAATGCCCATCTATAGCCCTCGGGCCACACAGTTTTGCAAGCACTACAGTAGGGGACTAGTCTCCTGCATTAATGGTTAATTCCACAGTAACGTCAATAGATGATATCCATTAATGACAAAAAATCAAAAACAATTCAGAGAAATTCTTAAAAAGCGAATATACATGCCATGGAAGTACATTTTACAGTTCAGTATATAACCGTAAAAGAATACAACGCTCGATATTTGTGTTAACATCACAGTGTAGCGTTTCAGTGTTTTGCACAACTACGCGACATTAGCGCAGATACCGTATATAATATTATTACAAACAAGACAGGACAGTAAATACTAACCTACTGCCATCGTTGTTTACATGATAAAAGTCGATCGGAAAAAACCTCTAGCGCTGTTAAAGTTTCGCTACTTTCGAACATCTATTGAAGGGACCACACAGTGCCTTTTAAATTCCGTTACCATAGCAACGCGCGTGGGACGTTCAGCTAAAGGAGAAATCCAATAATGTGTAAAAAGCTTTCCTCCTTGTCTCCCTGCTTCGGCACAAGGCTGTCTGGATTTAAACACCACCTGCACCCTAGCCAAGGTCTTTACCATATATAGAAGTGCGGAGGTTGTCACAATGTCCGCTGGCTAATGCCATGACCATGTAGAATAGCTTGACATATTCATCATCGGTCGGCTGTAGTATGTTTTGACATATTGCTCAAAACAATTTGATACATTATATTCTAGATTAAGTTACTAGCGCCGAACAAAAACTGGGATTTGTCTATGGCGATGAATACTGGGTAAAGTATGGTAATGGTTGCAGAAAGCCGAATTACCATATTTACCCAGCATTTACTGCTATCGGTAAATTCCACCTTTCGTGCAGTGTATTATATTTTACGGATAGACACTCCTTACCGTGTGCAAATAAATAAACACATCGAGAATTCTTACATCTTTTAGAAAACTGTAGATATCTATGTAATTACTATGTTGGGCCGTTGTATCTATTTTTATATATATATATATATATATATATATATAGATCTACAAATGTTTTAATGAAGAGTACCTAGATTAAAAACGTTTCTGTGTTTTGTTGTAGTAATTGATGAATGAAGTTCAATATAATGGGTGTACATCTGCTCTGACAAATATGGAGCAAGTCTAGTTGCAAAAGCAGCGTTTTGAGTTTTGAGTTTCTGTCAGAAACTGATGATGAATGTTGCTCACTGTCATTTATAAGGGAAGCTTAGGGCTATCAACCCCTTCCTGTAAAAATATACCCTGCTACAGAAACAGCAAGAAGACTCGGTGACCTATGTACCATTAAACCCATAATAGAGGGACAACAAAGACAACAGCATCAAGTATAATTTTATACGAGGGCTGCTTAAAGACTTCACATATGAAACAAGACCCAGTTCTGGTTACCATAGGAAGCTGGAGTTGCACATGTGTGATATAATACACGTAGCCTGTAGGTCATGTGTCTATATTCATTTGTCGCTGTAGGAGTGAAGCGAGGTGTGATTGTAAAGTAGGGTGAATTCGAAGTGATCACCAGGGTCTGAATACACGCTGTGTGCAGTATTATTGGTCTATTAGTACCTAATAAGTGTAACACGTTTCGTTTCCCCTAATCTGTAGGGAAATCAGATGATGTGTACGAAAACCTTTAATGGACAAATCATGTAGTCAGGATCCAGGCGACTGTTCTTAAGTTCCCTCACACCTCACTCTATTCTGGCTGTTGTAAAAGAGAATCTCTTAAGAGTTCAGTAATGAAAATAGGTAGACGACCTAGAAAGATACGTATTATATTAGTGCGACTTATGCTTTCCGCACTACCCAGACGTGGACCGTGCCAAATCTTCATTGAACAGTCCTCAATGTGCGTCATAACGCAGAGATAAAGCTATTGTAAATGTGCTGTATAAAAGATAACATGATCGGCCTGTATATCATATAACTGGTTTGAACTTAGTTAATCCTGAACTTGGAGCACGGGGATATTATTTTCGTTGTGTCTGTCTGTCTGTCTGTTTGTCTGTTTCCGCTGATATTTCCATACGTGACATATAAGCACGTCTAGACACAGATTGGCAGGAAGTAAAGTGGAAACGGTCAGACTAGTGGGAGTGACAGGAAGTAGAGTTTAGAGTTGGTAGAATACGTCAACATTGGCTGACAAGGTCGCTATGCCATGGCTCAATAGAAGAGGCTACTTCTTCAAGGGTGGATATAATTCCAGTCTGTCTATTGGTCCTTAACCGTAGAGTGACGAGTGGACACATGTAATGTTTATCAAACACTCATTATAATGGTAAAAGTCATACAAGAGATATTTCACAGAAGTATGAGATCTCTGAACTCTTGTTACGCCTGTCCACAGCGATTCTATCCACACCGCATCTGGGTCTGGACAACATGGAGGTCGGAACGGATGAGGTCACGGTGACGTGTAAACTACCCATAACCCCCTTCGAACCGAGCCAGCCATGGTATTTTTACAACGCCAGGTACACCCTGACGTGGTGGAAGGAAGGAGACAATAACACGGTAAGACTACTTTTTTTGATTGAAGTCTTTCTGTCCTCCTTAGTGCCCACGATCATTATGTTGATCATTATGGCACAGTCTTTATTTCTCGTCCTATCCGAGGGACGTCCCTAACGTTAGCTAGATACTCATGTTCACCTGACTGAAGTGAGTAAATCCGTGCAAAGTGCCTTTTCCAAGGGCACAAGATCGGTGACACGACAGGTTTCAAACTCGGGACCTCTTGGTCCTGAGCCCAACGCGCTACCGATGAACAATTAGACAGAGACAGAGTGCCGAGGCCCTTACATTTACAAAACTTATATTGACACCATGCGCCCTGGCTCATAACAAATGATAAAAGGAATGGAAATTCAATCTTTAATAGCGTTCTGCTGAGGTGATTAAGTTTCGACACCGCGATCATATTTACTAGTCGTGATCGCAAAAAGTGCACTCTTAATATGATTGCATAAAAGGTGGTACTGTATACTGTCCTTCACCCACCCACGCAATTGTGGGGGAGATATAATAGTATTCTACAGAAGACAGCTCTAATAGCCTTTTCTATCCCTCGACTATGTTTGTGGATTCAACAATTTAGCTGGATCTTCCAGGAGAGCCGTTGTCCGTGCGCAAAATGGGAAAAGCCAGGTTAAAACGAGGATGTGGTATTACTCTTCTTCGTACCATAATTAGTCATCAAAATCTCTTCAAACTAGGATAATGGGATTAATTACACACACATGCAGCACTGCATACGTATATGTAGAGCTATATGCGTGTAAATGCTTTTTGTTTCTCCTTTCAGACTTGCTAACGAAACGTATCTTATTCCTCCTATTATCACGAAAGAAAGGGGCTTTTAAAAAATTCGATCCAAATTTCCTCGTGTTCACAGACAAAAAGATAAAACTATATTTCTCTTAACATCACAGAACTCAAACATTATAGAAAAGGTGGGATACTTCGTCTTCCATTCTCTCAGGAAAAGAAGTCGAACCAAGCCAAACCAAACCAAACACTATTGTTATAGTTTAGAGTTAGCTTTTAGATTACAGTAGATACATTCTATACTGTTCTACACTATTCGTTTGTTTGTCTTCTTTCATTTTACTTGGAATTAGCACTCGGGCAGGAATTTACAATAGACTATTCTTGCTAATACCATGGTTGGTGTCTGAGATATTAGAGACTTAATTGGTACTTTAAGATCTCTTTATCTAAGTAATTAAAGCAACCTACATTAATATGCTCATGCAAAAATCGATAAAATCAATGGAAACCGCCTTTATTTTCTATATACTACAGTAAATATTTGCAACAAATATGCATACAATTGACGTTGTTAAAGAAGATTCTGAAAAAAGATATGAACATGTAAAAAAAAAAGACAAGAAAACAAAATTAGAAAAAAAACAGGCACAGATATAAGGTGAAACTCTTTTTTTTTAATGGCGGCTAGTACAGCATGCCATACCGAACACAAAATATAATTCAAATTTGATTGACGTAGGACATAACTCTTGTTAAAGATTCTGAAAAATAAAATGTACATGTTAAGACCAAAAACAAAACGAGAGAAAAACAAGCACAGGTATAAGGTGAAACTCTTGATCTATGGCGGCTAGTACAGAATGCCAAATCAAAACTCTCTAAAGACCAGTGCACACCTACGCCGGGTTGATATAAATTGGATTGTCTGGTCAGGGTGCATAAAAAAACTGCAGTCTAATAACATTCACATCCGCGAGCGCCACGATGGTAAAAGTAGGACGACTAGCCCGGCCCCAAATTGCCAACTTTAGCCAATTATGGAAATGTTTCTGTCGTCGTGACGACGTCTATCACATCCTACAGCACACTAGAGAGCAAGACAAATGTTTAGTCTTTGCAAAGCCGATGCCAATTATTTCTGACGACATAGGTTTTGACAGTAAACGGGCCTTGCTTTGAATCACGATGCGTAGGAGAGGTTAAAAGCGATGATAAATTAACCATAACGCAGTGTCGTAGATAATACAATTTCAACTTACTTGTGTCAAAAGAAGATTAACGTGATTATTTGTGGAATGAAGCATCTACTTGAAAATAACTCATTTTAATGCTGCGTTGTGTGGTGTGTACAGCAACACATATATCGACGTTTTCTAGAATGGCTGTGGACAATTATGTTTGATATGCTTTTCTGTCGCTTCATTATACTGATACCCAAAGGCACAACGGTGCTGTTTTCCTTCTATTTTGACCTCTTATGTGACTAGAGACGCGTGACTTAAGAATATTTATTTTTCCTGTCTCCACCGTTGTTTGTCTTCTTGCTGTTTTCCCGTCAGTCGATTGAACTAATACCCAAACGCACAACGGTGTTAGTTTCCTTCTATTGCAACCTGTCAAGTGATTACAGACGCGTGTTCTGTCTGAAGAAAATACTGAAGAATAGACTGTAAATGCATTTGAGTTCGCGGGGATTTAATTTCGCGGTAGCGGGAAAAAGGACTTTTCAAGGTGGCTTTAAGTTCGCGGTAGCACCATGCTCTGCAGTCTTTTACTGCTATGGAAAAATGTTCTCGGTGGTTTTAAATTCACGGTGAAGCGGCCGCCGAGAAAACCACGAACAATAAACCACCGCGAAAATTTCTGCATTTACAGTATTTTCCTGTCTCCACTGTTGTTTCTCTCAGTGTTGCTGTTTTCCCCTTACTCTATTAAACTAATACCCAAACACACAACGGTGTTAGCTACGGTTGACAACATAATAATTGTAATCATAATCAATTATCGTTATAATTATAAAATGCGTATTCTGTCTGAAAATAACACCGTTTCCGCTGTTGTCATTGTAAGCTCTGAAGTTGAATCCTATTCCCTGTCCAAAAACAGTTAAATTTTCTTCCCAGCATTTTCCATAAAGCTTGACTAAAGTAAAGTCTAATTAAGTATTTCATTTGTATTTGTTAGCAAAGTCGCTTATTACGGAAGGCTGATTGCAAAGAGAATACACGAATGACGTAAAATGGTTAAAAAAAGGTCTAGTCTATAACGTCAGATCTTTCAGAAGTTCCTAGGTGCATTACCGGGAGGTTTACCTTGTTCCAAGAACATTTACAATGAAAATGTATACCTCATATTGACCAAGGACGTTAGATCACAACGTCCTCGTATTGACGTAACTTTCAAAAGTTCAATCGAGCTTCTGAGATGCAAATCTGGTTCGCTTCAAATATGGTTGACGCACGCGGACCTATTAATTGGATTCTGACTGCCGACCCTTTTGAACCTGAGAGCAACATGCCTTTTTCGATCACACTCTTCTGAGTGCGCCTACGAAACAGGCGTGACGTCAGAGTGCTAGCAACTACCCGTCATGAATACCACGAGTCCCTCTTTAGCGCTGCCAGTGAACCGATTTTGTACGAAACAATAAAAAATCTGTCTGGCTTTCGTCTCATTTCAAGAGCATCTGAGACATCACAGCAGGTCAGGTTCAAAATTACTTTTGACCTCTGCAACGTTACATCTCATAAAAAAGGTATATAGATCATCTGGTTCCAGTAAACCCTTTCAGAAACCCTGTGTCAAGTCAAATTTTGCCCCTGCCAAAACTTTTCCCCCAGGCTGCATGGGGGTTTGCAGTATACCTAATTACAGTTTTGCACATATGTTTCATCAGAATTTTGAAAGAGGCTGTGGTTATTGCCCCTCAAAAAAAGAAAAAAATCCATGACAGACCTCAAGGTAGAAATGTGTGTCTGTTAATTAGTTAATTTTATTTCATTTTACCATGTTACATCACTCAGAGTACAGTCTGCTTTTCAGGAGTCCCTGGACACATCCAGATATCATACAGTAATTGGCAACTATACAGTAATTTAAGGAAAATGTAGCAATGTCCTGCTAACAGTACTATTGTTTCAGTCCGTTCTTAGAAGCTTTTAGTGTTGTCCGTTTTCTTTGTTCATTCCGCACCGAAAGGCTCTGGAACTGTAGGCTACCTCTGAAGGACTGAACCATAAGAATGATTAATAACAACTATTGTCACCTAACCATACGTATTTTCAAACACACAGAACACGATGACCGGCAAAGTCCTGGAAACAACCTTGACCGTGGAGGGCCTACATCCGGGCACTTCCTACTGCCTGACAGCCATGTGGTCCATCCGGGTTCCTCCTGACAGGAACAGTGACGTCAGCAGGATCGTCTGCGTCACAACCAAGGAGCGGAGTAAGACAGATCACCTTATTCACACCACCCATGTTCCTTTGCTACACGGTCTTCGTGGTAGGTTTAATAGTGTCGATAGTGTTTGGGGTTAGGTGTGAGGGTTAGGGTTTAGGTTTAGGGTTAGGGTTAGGGTTAAGGGTTAGGGTTAGGGTTAGGGTTAAGGGTTAGGGTTAGGGTTAGGGTTAGGGTTAGGCGTGAGGGTGAAGGTTAGGTGTTAGGGTTAGGGTGAGGGTTAGGGTGAGGGTTAGGGTTAGGTGTGAGGGTTAGGGTTAGGGTTAGGGTTAGGGTTAGGGTACGGGTACGGGTACGGGTACGGGTTAGGGTTAGGATTACGGTTAGGATTACGGTTAGGGTTAGGGTGAGGGTTAACGTTAAGATTTAGGGTGAGGCTGCGGGTTATCATTAGGGTTAGGGTTAGGGTTAGGGTTGGAGTTAGAAATTTGGGTCGGGGGTTAGGGTCAGGGGTTAGGCTTATGATTTAGTACCAATGGGTAAATTTCGTAAAATAGTCTGCATTTTTCTCCAGTGTTTAGGCCATGTAATTGCTTTTTTGTTCAACTTTATTGAAAACATCCTGCTCTGTTCCGCCATCCAGCCAGAGATTATTGGGATCCCTATAATCTTGCACCTACTGAAACCAATTATTTTGACAATACTTCTGTACTATATATAGGGTGGCCGTAGGGCTGCTATGAATATAAGCCATTCTGGTTTTAGTCGATG
>NC_049990.1:5985779-6023558 GCF_000003815.2 Branchiostoma floridae
GGTCTAGAATAGTATCTACACCGTAATAGTATATACAGCACGAGGTCAAGGAGGTCATTGCATACTATGTAATGGTCGCCTAGTAATTCCTATGATTTCCTTTTGAGGCAGTGGTGGTTGCAGGGTGGGTGTCAGTGGAGAGTATGACCATTCTGTCAGTAGAGAGTGTGACCAGAGTGACGTTGTTCAGTAGAAATCTGAATGTGACTTAAGAGTCTGGCATCTGAATGTGACTTAAGAGTTCTCCTTTATCGTCCTACAAAATAAGAACAATATGATACTCATTTTTGTGACTTCTTTTTGAAAACAGCTTTGAAATCGTTCATGGAACTTTTAGAACTGCAAGTTTTTTTTCGTCTTCCACACTCCTTGTCGCGCAGTAATTACAAATTCTTTCGCACAAAGGAAATTAGTACAAAGACTACTACATTTTGATATTGTACAACATTATACTCCGTTTTTATTCTGTCTCCGTATCCAATGCAATCTTACATTAAAGCGGCGACGTTGTCTGCAGCTATTATCGTTATTATGATAATTGTGATGTGCATTGCGTGCGATTGCCATCATATAACCCCACCACATGTATGCATCTATCTGTATATATCATTATAGATACAATCTCTCAGAATGCAAACTGAACTGTACCTCGTTTCCTGTCAAAATTCCTCATTTAACATTTGGACGAAATTCTGTGTTGAACTGCTGCAAACAGCGTTTTAACCATCCAGCCAATACCATAGGCCTATAAGGCTTCCGTCTTTACCTAAGTTAGGTCAAAGCAGCCGTTTAGATGCACAGTAATGGCACGTCTCTTGCATTATGTATACACCTACTTCTCCCTATCGAGATAGTGTGAGCTCAGTACAGTATTACATTTCAATGTGACATTCCCATATGCTCTGCCAGGCGCTGTTTTATTTTAAGGTGATACATGTAGTTTAAAAGCATCCATTAGTTCATGGTCATGAGCTGTGAGCTCTTAACTAGATTTGGGACCTTACAATTTCTCTATGTACAGGTATACCCCTCTAAATATGCGTCTCAATTCTAAACAAGAAATCTTTTAAGAAAAGCTGTGCATTGCCGCGTATTTTATGACTGAACTGCTGAGAGCGACACCTAGCTTCTTTAGTAGGAAATGCAGCAAAAGGGGATATTGGAAATTTACCTCATTATCATAATTTATGTCACATGAATTATTGGCACATTAAACAGGTTTTGTAAAACTTTTTGACCCACAATGAATATGCATTATTTTTCATTACAAAATAAGTTCCTTCTGATGCAATTTGTGATATAACTTTATATAAACATGGTGAGTTAAAGCGTAGATTTATTACGCTGGACCACATACAGTAACATGCGTCTAGAAGAGCGTTTTAATACTCGCCTGGAATGTACCATTGTCTAACTAAGCCATGAAACTCGGCCGCGAGTAGCCGCGAGTGAGCGAGCGAGCGATTAGCCGCGAGCGAGCGTGGTCCAGTGGACACAAACATTAGGGAGGCAAGTTGCCTCCCTAATGTTTGTGTACCCTTAGGGGTCAACTACATATGAGTATGGTCATTGTATCGAATGGTCATTACTAATTTTGAACTGTCACCTTCCAGCAAAAAGAAGGGCCTTTGGAAGGGCTGGGTTAAAAGGTCCGTCCATTGATCCAACCATGGAAGAAAGCTGGCATAAGGCATTGCCGCTGGCGCGGCAATGCAAAAAAAGAAAAGAAAAGATGGAGACGGAAAGGATTGTGGGCAGCTACAGTTCGAATTTAAAATCACCATTACTGTCAAAAATCACTATATAACCATCTAAAATCTAATTATCTAATTATACTGATCCTTAACTTCGATTTCAAACACAAAAAAATGGACTAGTGTAATTTTTGACTGCACGGTAAATCTTTGTCTAGGAATGTACCCACCGCTTCCATGACGTCACTCTATGCAAATTACTCTATGCAAATTACATGTTACACAGTGAGCGGTTGATCATGGTAACGGTTCATGGTGTTCCCCGTCTATGACTTTTATTTGAGCATTCTTTATTGAACAATAAAGACAGTCGTGTTAGTAGTCCTGAATCGTGTTTATTAGGACGTATAGGTAGTGGGTCGTCCACTAAAGAAGAAAAATGACTCTAACATCATTTGTTTGTTTTTTTCAGTCCCATCTGAAGGACCGAGGAACATCTCTCTCAAGCCGCTTCCCATCAACTGCGTGTCCCCCTCCGTCCGTGACGTCATCGTTTCCTGGGTGGATAGTAACGTAAGTTCTACTACAAACATGTTTTATCGTCAAGTTTTATCGACTATTATCGGGGTTTGTCGTCAAGACTGACAGACAGTAGTCGTATTGTCTAGACTTTATGTATTCTTCCGTAGTATCCTCCGTGAGCATATATACACACGTCATAGAGATCTGAAGACCTCTAGATGTCTGAAAGCTCCTGAAATGCAAATAACTGCCGCGGTATGCCTTCATCTTGGTGTCCCTAAAGCCGGGTTCACACGTGCTTAATACTGACCGACAATGGTAGTATCGTCAGGTCAGAAGTTATGTATTCTTCTGATATTGTCCTCTGTGAGCATATATACAGACGTACTAGAGATCATAAGACCTCTAGATGTCCACAAACGTCTGATATACGATTCACTGAAATGCAAGTAGCTGCCGCGGTATGCCTACATTTTGGTGTCCTTAAAACCGGGTTCACACTGATCCATATGGGGCCCGTGTGGAATTCTTAGCCACTACCGGTACACTGGGCTCCACGGGTGGCTGGAAAAACTGTAGAAATTGTACAAATATAGACACATAACATGCCAGAAGAGTTAGCTGTCCCAGGATTATGGTTCGCGACCAGCTAACTCTTCTGGCACGTTATCAGTCGATATTTGTCCAATTTCTACCATTTTTCCAGCAACCTGTGGAGCCTGGCAAAGGCTAAGACGTCCATACGGACGTAATACGAACCCACCATATCCATGTGACAGTCCCTGCGTGGCAGATATAGGAAAATATATCAAAGAAGGTTTAGACATTAGAAATTCCTCAAATGATTGTAAAAGCCTCCTATGATTGTAAGAAACTTATCCCATACTACGACGGGTGTGCCTAAATACCACAAACGACCACAAACGACTCGGAAATACCACAAACGACTCTAGTATGCAGTGTATATGGGTCAAAGACCTTGTGTGGCGCTCTGGAGACATTGTTTACACATTTATGAATTTAAAAAACGCAGCAAGTCCTGCGTATTCACCAGTTATTTCGAGTAAGTCCGCCGGTTTCAAGATCGAAGCGATTCTGCGCTGTCAATGAATGCGTGCCTGCATTTGAGGCTGACAAACACTTAGTATACAAGTTTTATAAGTTGACTATGATAGAATAGTGCCATGCTATAATCTATGAACCAACAGCGTCCATAGTTTTATCGTCCTGTCGTCTATGGAGCCGTGGAAGGTATCGAGAACTTCCCCATGCAGACTCCTAGCACGGGCGATCCAACATGGCGGCCGAGAATCGCTTCGATCTTGAAACCGGCGGACTAACTTGAAATAACTGGTGAATACGCAGGACTTGCTGCATTTTTTAAATTCATAAATATGTAAACAATGTCTCCAGAGCGCCACACAAGGTCTTTGACCCATATACACTGCATTTTAGAGTCGTTTGTGGTCGTTTGTGGTATTTCCGAGTCGTTTGTGGTCGTTTGTGGTATTTAGGCAGACCGATACTGGGACTCCTGTATTAGTTAGATAAGCCTTAAGTTAAGCTATAGAACTGTATCTATGTAGATGCCATACTTTGTACCTCGTACAATTGTTGTGCAATAAAGTTCTTAACGTTTAAACGCTCTATTTCCTGATGTTTCACAGGAAGGAAAGCCCTATGAAGTGAAGTCGTACGACGTGAAACTGAACGGTCAGGGCGAGGCAGGTCATGACCCCGAAAGCGTGGCCATGACCGTGAACGCCACTGATAGGTCCGTGAGGGTCACGTGTCTGGGAGACGTGGAGGTTGAGGTGCGCGCGTGTAACACGGCCGGATGTGGCCCGCCCACAAGAGGGGTCCTCAAGTTCTCCGGAGACGAACACATCAGTAAGAATGAGCTATAATTGCAATTTCACTAATCTCCAAGCAGATCCTACGGTAGCATAAGATGGTATAAAAATGCTGTCAGAGGAGTAAAGCCGGCATAGAAGTGTGTCTGACCCCCGGCTATACTCCTTGGCCAACTTTGGTACTATCTTATGGCACCGTAGGATCTTCTTGTAGATTTTGACTTGAATATTACTTACTTACCTCGCTGGGATGCCCGAACACCGGCTCCCGACCCTTTCCGCCTTGTCCACTTGAATATTAGGTTTTCTTTTAATGTTCCAAGTAACATATGATTGTCTAGGTATACACAATTCTATACCACTAGTGTCACTTATGTTACAATCTGCCATATATATTCTCCTTGTGCATACGAACATGCTTGAATCAGAGAATGTTGATGATTTCATGTACATATAGTTTTCCTATTTTCTAGGCCTCTTGTGAGAATCTCCTTTTTGACTATTAACACGAACTACACCTATCACGAACTATATCTATCATGGTCTGTATCTATCATGTACTATATCTATCATGGACTGTATTTATCACTAACTGTATTTACCAAGATCAGAATCTATCATGAACTGTTCTTATCGTGAACCCTATTGCATCTATAACAAACTGCATCCATCACAAACTGTATCCATCGCTGCCTACAGAATGTAAGATCTGGACCTCGATCGCCGTGCTCGTGTATCATCGCGAACTGTATTTATCACGAGCTGTATTTATCAAGTACTGTATCCATCACTGCCTACAGAATGTAAGATCTGGACCTCCATCGCCGTGCTGGTAGGGTGCTGCATCGGACTCGCCCTACTCGTGGGGATCATCATCTGCTGCAGGAAGACTCGCTTCCTCTCCAAGGAGCAGCGAGCAAAGAAATCCAAACTCCCGAGCATTTTGGTAAGTCGACTTACTTGCTTGGTTACTTGAATATCCTCTTCGTCCCTTGCGAGATACAAGGCCATGACTTTTTTCTTCCATCTGGGTCTCTCCTGCGCTATGTCTGTGCTTTGGTAGGAATTATATACTTTGTAGGGCGGGTAATCTCCAAAAAGCAGCGAGCCAAGAAATGCAAACTCCCGAGCATTTTGGTAAGTCTACTTACATACTTTAACTTTCTTACTTACTTACTTACTTACTTACTTATTTATCGTCTTCACCCCTTGAGGGACATAAGGCCATGACTTTTTCTTCTATCTGGTTCTGTCCTGCGCTTCAGTCTGTGCTGATCGTCTGACACTGTTCTCCTCCACGTGGTTTTTGGTCTTCATCTTTTCCTTTTACTACCAGGTCTCCAAGTAAGGGCAATTTTTTGGAATTCTGTTTTATTCTCATCACCTGGCCAAGCTATAGTACTTCAGCCTCCTGTGCGTGATTTCTGTTAGTCTTCTACAATCAGTTATTCGGTGCAGTTCTTCATTTGTTATCTTGTCAGGCCAGAAGATATTCCATATTTATCTCAGACAGTAAGTCTACTTGGCATTCCGTTAAATCCATCCCCTCAAGGACGATCTGCTTTGGTAGGAATTATATACTTTGTAGGGCGGATATGCTCCAAAAAGCAGCGAGCCAAGAAATGCAAACTCCTGAGCATTTTGGTAAGTCTACTTTGTACAATGTAATTTACTATTCCGTTACATCCATCACCTCAATGATAATCTGGTTTGGTAGGAATCATATACTCTGTAATGTGAGTACTCTCCAAAGAGCAGCGAGCCAAGAAACAAAATTAAAAACTCCCGAGCATTTTGGGAGGTCTACTTAATTGGCTTGCCGTTATATCCATCACCTAAAGAACGATTTAGCTTGTTCCATGGTAGTAATCAGATACCCTGTGGGGTTGTGACTTGTGAGTGGTATGACGTCCATCAGCGCCATGCACAGACGTTAAATGTGCAAAAGGGCGTGTGAGGACAAAATCCTGAAGTCACTTGCCAGGTTGTATGCTTCATTATACAAGAGGGAAAATACTGCAGCTTTCGCTTATAATAATAATATCGGGTGTATTTTGCAGCCAGTAGGTACCCAAAGTGTGGGTAGTGAGGCTGTTTAACGTGGAATAACAACGAATGAATAACAAACAACGCTCTGTATTCACCACCACGGAGCAACATAACATTCGACGTTTTGGTGACTGTCTGTCGCCTCCCTCGGGGCAATCCTGACGGGTTTAATTTGCGCTGCAACTTTAAGTGTCACTGCTAACAGATGCGTTGTGTGTGTTCACAGTAATAAGGTTAACATATTCCTCTTCGCTCCAGTGTTAATGTGCTGACGAACGTCCTCCAGTCATTCCTATCTTGGGCCATCCATCTGATCTAGCACCAGGTCTTTCGATCGTGCTGCCTTTATGTCTCCTTTTACAGCCCTTCTCCAGTTCCCCTAGGCCTGCCTGTGATATGTTTTCCTTGAAGAGTCCATTTGAGGGTTTTTGTTCCTACATTGGGCCCCTGAGGGGAAGAGAAAACGGGGACGTCCTAAAATTACATGGAGGCATACTGTGGCTAAAGACCTAGCAGCCATTTGGATCCCCTGGGATGCTGCTCAGCCCCTAGCACAGAATAGATCCCAGTGGAGGAAACTTATCACAGCCTTATGTCCCACATGGGATGAAGGGGATAAGTAAAAGTAAATTAAAGTACAGGATAGGTCACACACACACTAACGACATGAAGAAAAGACTTTTATATTCAGATCTATATTCATATGGAACAGTCTGCCATAGGACATTCAGTTAGCTAGCAAGTACAAGTTTAGACAGGGACTTCCTATGCATGCAAATGAGTAATTGTATTTTAGTTTGTGAATACCAGATGTTTGAATTACATGTAATTAGTGCGTATGTATCTTTGTATCTTTCAATGTCCCGAAGTCCAGGTAGAATAGTTACCTACAAATTATGTACAGTAGTTAATGGGCTCAATTACGTATCCAAGTATCCAAGTACACAGGTACTATTATGCAACCTTAGATAATTCATTGAGGCATACATAATCGCTCTTCCTCTTCCCTTTGAAATGACCACAATCATCATATTGATCATTCTGTCACTTATACATAAAAAGTACAAGGTCACGAGCGCAAAATGTAATGGTTTTCAGATAATTTAAGCTTCCTCGTTGAAAATTAGAATGGATTCAAATCCTCAAGACTGAAAGGGTTTGAATGGTCAGCCATCTTGGCTGGTGACCTTTGAACCTCCGTCATAATTGCTTGTACATGTACAGTTTGTGTTTGTGCTGATGGCTAACCAATGAATACGCTTATCTCTCCTCAGGAGGAGGTAGTGAAGGGAAGCGGGGACGGCTCCTATTGGCCAGTGTCCGACAGGCCACGCCCAGAAGTCTATGACGTCGTACCGACGCCCGACGAGATCTCCAAGCTGACGGGTTCAGACACGTCATCGGACGGGAGCAACAGCACCTCCGAGGAGGTCTTCACCCCCGAAACCCCGCCCTTCACAGATGTGACGTTCCGCTCCGGGCAGCAGTCACCTCTCCTCCAACAGAAGTCGGCCTTGGACAGCCACCAACTGGCCAAAGATGAGCGCCCTAAGCTGGTCTGGGACCTGACCATGGGCATCGGGTTCGTTTGTTTGTTTTGCATTGTTGGAATCCCATTTTTATCACTGTCAGTAGATTTTTATTAGGAACCCCATACTTGTTTTATTGGGAATACCATGTTTGTTTTATTGGGAATCCCATATTTGTTTTATTGGAAATACCATCAGTAATGCAAGGTGTATTCATTTATCTATTTATTGGTTTGGCTGTTCAGCACGCACAGCCAGGGCTGCACAACCAGCCTGTGGCTAGTACAAAGGGCTAGCCCTGCTGACAAAAGCAGAGACAATACGAATGGAATTTGGACAGGGCAGGATACTTCAACCAATAACAATATTCAAAGTACATGCAAATTGTACATAGTATTCTTCCTGGGGTTCTTACTTCATCAAATACGAAAATATATACACTTGAAATGCGTGAGTGAGAGTTTTGATTGATGTGGTATGAGTATATTTTTATGTTTAAATGTTACGCTATATAAGCAGGGTTTTAAGAAATTCTTTTTAACCGCACAACCTTCGAAGCTTTAGAGTAATTCTCCTGTAAGGTGTTTATGAATACCTAATGCGAATACCATCATAATTTGGTGTTTCAAATCTGTGAAGTGGTATACTGAATATAGTTTTCAACGTTTTTAAAGATTTTTCAATGTTCCTGTAGGCGACGGCCGCACTACGGCTCGTCCTCCACCTACGTGTCCTCCATCACCGACACCACGTCCTACACGTCCGACCTCGACTCGCCGAAGCCGGAGAAGGCAACCATCGTCATCCCGTGGAGCGGCAACGGCAGCAGCGACAACAGCTACGTCTCTCAGTCCCAGCTAAACCGCCTACCGCCCGCCAGTACCACTGCCACTGCCGGTAACACTGGTACCATCGGTACTCCCGGTACCGCTGCCACATTCCTGCCAAAAGAACCCAACAGCAACCAGAGCATCAGCGACCAAACTCCCAAGCAAGACTTCAGCAAGTATTCCGGCCCCAAGTCCCCGTCAAAAATGACGGCCGACCAGTTCCTTGCTTACTCCAAGAAGATGCCAAAATGTGCCCCTAAGATCCTATCAGAAGAAATAAGTGACTATGTGTCGGTCGGGTAGAGCAGGGTTAATATTCTTAAGTGACATATCAACTTGTGACCACCGTGTCAAATTATAGATCTACCATGAAAGAGAAAAAAGAAAATATATTTTACTGCTTTGAGGTTGAAGATGAATGCTGCTTTGTAGTAAGAAAACAAGAAGGACAATTGCATCAAAAACGGGTATTTGCTCAAGAAATGGGAATATTCTTGGTATTTGCATTGGTTTGAGTAAGGACATTACATTGTTATCAAAACCCTTGTCCTGCTAAGCCCATATGTATATGGGTTGCACATACAGGATGCCTGTATCTCGTATATGCGGGCCCCGTATATATACGGATTTGGCATATTTCTCACCTCAGTGTGGCATACCACAGCAAATCTGCAGCTGCAGCACTGGAAAGGTGAAGTTGTAATGTTCTGATGAAGCCATCAGCTCTGGGAAGTTAAATTGGCCAAAAACAGCACCAGCAGGACAAGGGTTAAATGAAACGGGTCAAATGGGAAAGTGAAAACTGGGTTATGTGCTAGAGTGAGCGACATGTTTATGATCTGAAAAAGTCGCATTGCAATTTTAAAAAGTCGGCGTTGAGGTTTTCAGATCGATGGTACTATGATATTTATTGTTTTTCCTCTGTTCTTAGAAAGATTTTTGAAAAGATGTTTTCTGTGGTTAAGGAAATCACACTTGCTTAAGCTAGTACCAAATCAGACTTACTTGAGTCAGTGTTTTCTGACACCCAAATTCAAGACCATTCTCGAACTCCCCTTTCAAAAGGGACTCAAAATTTATAACGTTCAATACATGTAAAACAGATGCACAAGACACTGCGGTTTAGCTGTGACACTGCAAGGATAAGCTTACTATGATACATAAGTGAATACCCTTTCGTTGTAGACAGCCCTTTGCGGGCACGTTTTAGAGGAGGCAGGCATCCCGGACTTAGTACGGACACTGCACATTCCCTGTCTGTGTGATTTCCTCGATAAAGAGTTCAAAGACTATAGACTATAACCAGATCTATAAGTATGTTCTACGTTCCGAGTAGCAGCGAAAGGAATTGTGGATATGTCAAAGGTGAAAACCCTGACTTGTAAACAGTACTCGTCTCAACCATTGTCTCGATTTGCATAATAATGTCCAGACGTAATTTGTTTATGTCTCATAGGTCTTCACCTTTTACATATTACCTGTAATTCCTGTCACTGCATATGAGTACTAGGAAGGGTGAACATGCTTGTTCCTGAGCTGCTCTTGTGCATGTTGTACTCAGGCCACAGCGAGTACATTTTATGGATGGCATCCACTGCAGACCCCAAGTTTAATTCAATAGAGAGTGTAAAAAAACAAGATGAGAAAAAAACAAGATATCTAGATTTTCAAAATAGACACCATAAATGTTTTTACACAGCCAACAAGTATTTAAGAGGTTCATAAAGTGACCTTTGTGTTTCAATTGACAACTACGGTCATGGCTACCACATTGGTACCACTTTTACAAATTTTACTTCTACAACTACGCTGATGACTATCACACGATATATTTCCCATTCTGGTACTTACTCGTCATGTTGACGATCTCTGAAATGAAACCTTTTTTTTTCCAAAATCAGGCGACAATTGATGAGCGCGCTGATGTCATCCATAAACTTTACTTTCTGTGGTCTCACATGCAGTTTTAAATGCCAGTTTTAAGATTCCTGCCAAATAGTTCAAAAGAGTATGTGTATATACAGATTAGAATGAGAAGATCAAAGTACTTTTGATTTGTGACTGCGTAGGGGTATTATAATTGTTGATGCAGTCAACATCATAATGCAGTGTTCAATGTCTCAGTTTGTGAAATATCCAACAAGTATGTAGAGTTTTTGAAATCGTTGTTGGCATCGCTGAGTCACTTTTGGAGAGTCATATTGACTGTTGGTGCAATGAATGTATAATATTCGAATTGTGTTCTTACAGTGGTCTAGGTTTCATGTGTGTAAATGCTACCACTGCATGGTTTTATGGATTATTCTGGTATCTCTACCTAGTACAACCTACGTCATAAAAATGGCGGAGCTGAGTAGCGAGCGTGGGTAGATCCTCCAAAATTTCCTCTTCAACTAAACCTAGCCTAATGAGTGGCAGTGCGTCTCAGGATCATCTAAAGCTAAGATCATCTTCATGTTCAACTTGGCAAATGTGACGTTTGGTGGCTGTCTAGCTCTCTCCATATCCCGTGGTCTTCAATTGAAGACATGGCAATGCCAGATACAAAAGTCAACAGGTCATAATTTGATGTTTTTCCTCTCAAGAGTATAACTCCAGTCTGGAGCAAACTCATTGCAAAAACTGCAACTAGTGGATCAGTGAAAACCGTCAAATCTGTATCGGTCCACGAGTGAAGGGACAATACAGAATTGTCTCATTTCAACATCAAATACTGAACTGCAATCACCCCTACTTCAACCATGGTACTGCCTCATCATAATTCAGGTCGCTGCAATTCAAGGTGAATAATATTTGACTTCCGATTATCCTGAGATGCTCTTCCATCTATCAAGTACTTAGTCTGGCTTAGCTTGCACACCTACCTCCGTAAAAGAGAGTCTAGGAGGGGAACTTCTGGACCGCTGGCATTGCTACCATTGCTCGCTCCTCTGATGGTCGCCATTTTGATGACGTATGTTGTACCCCATTGATCTGATTAGGAATTAGTTGACACTTGGATGCAGTTTGATAGACTGATTGACTGACTGACTTTATTGGTCGACGGGAATCACGTGGCGACGAGGAATGCATCAAATTGCATTACATGTCTATTATGAATGAGAAGATATTTTCAGATGTTTTACTGTTGCTTCGAGACAAAACGGGTGTAACTTCTCAAAGACAGAGTCATAGTAGATGCTGACTTCGAAGCAAAGAGAGTAAAAAGTCACTGCCCCCCCCCCCATATTTGTAACATATTACATGGAATTACACACCTGACGTTTCCAATTTAAAAAAGAAAGGAACATCCGGAGTATTTAATGTGATGCGATTTTCAAGCAATTGATCACATGCTCTAGATACCCGGAGTTATCTGTTTATATTTTCATCGTCTGTGACAAATAGAATGGTTATGATACAGACATCTATTATCATCTATATCTGAATATTGTAAAATACGGATGATGTGTTTACCTTTGGTTTGCTTAGATCATAAGTCAAAAGTGTTCAGGCTAGAGTTCAAATCTATGTTACAAGAAACAGACTAATACACGAGATCGGTGGTGACCTTTTAATAGTGTTTGTGTTGGAATCTTCTATAGATTTGATGTCGTTATACTCGGACTCTGTATCGGTAACCCTTGGAAAATGTATTTTGTACCTGCGTTAGTGCAAAGCTTATGTAAAAGGTCGACCTCTCTGTGTTGTGTTGTCGAAGAAACAGAATGTTGTCTGATCTGACCGCATTCTACGCACGTACACAGACAATGTTTTGACTAGTCTGGGACGTTTCTCGTGCGTTGGACTTGTGACTACCAAGAATTTTATCGGGCAAACAGACCACATTCTGTACCTCAGTATTTCAGACATGTGACAAGAGAAAACTAGAACTAGAATGATTGCTGCCTTTTGAGATATATGGTTCGGCAATGCGTTTCCAATTTGGAGAGCAAAACATTGGATACCGATTCATTTTGATACAGCCAGATGATTGGAACTTGTAAAGATGAATACGAAAGTCGTATGTGTATAATAGCTGTGAATGGTTTTATCTACTACGTTATAATTGTACAAAAGAGTGTGGCTTAAATGATATTTATTTAAGTATATTTAAGGTTCTGTGTAATTTGATCACTGCGAACGATTAAAGTGGAATTCATGGCACCGAACGTTCATCCTCAAGTCGTTTGTTTTCTGTGATCTTTCACGAAAATCTCTTGAGTAACATCCTAAAGACCTCATTGATGCTGCTTCATCATTTTTGAGGCGCCGTCCTGTCGATATTGGTTTTTAAAAAATAAAGTACGTGAGCAGCCTCTAAGTGCACGCTACTGTGGCCGTTCAAAGCGGCTTGTTTGAGCTGTGTTGAGGTAACCTTTTACTAAGGCCCCCTTTCCAATAGACGGCGATCGCGCTGCGCTCTCACTGCGACCTAAATAGGACATGTGTATTATTCGATTTCACACTGAGTATATCATACAAAATGTAAAAGTGTGACCGAGAAGACAACGAAGCACACAAAGTGTTTAAAAAATTCGTTTGTTTTCTATACAATTCGTTGAGCGAAATGTCAAATGTGAGGTCGCAGAGAGAGCGCGGTGAGAGCGCCGTTCTAGTGGAAAGGGGGTGTAAGAAGGCCATGCTATCTAATAATCCGACACAATGCTCCCTAAGGGGTACCCTTGTATCTTCCAGATAATCTACAATCAGATATTTTGGTGGAAAAACGTGAAGTTTGGTGATTATCGGGCTTCTCTATATCATCCGGCCCAGGAGGGCCCTAGGGGCACTTTGAAAACAAGAAATCTTTTTAAAAAAGCTGTGCCTTGCCGCGTATTTTATGTTATTTTGGTAAGTTAGACTAGATTCTACGCTTTAAAATCCCGAGTTCCACATGTCGCCCCCCCCCCTCATTATCATAATTTATGTCAGATGAATTATTGGCACATTAAACAGGTTTTGTAAAACTTGTTGACCCACAATGAATATGCATTATCTTTTATTACAAACTAAGTTCCTTCTGATGCAATTTGTGATATATATTTATATAAACATGGTGAGTTAAAGCGTAGATTTATTACGCTGGACCACATACAGTAACATGCGTCTAGAAGAGCGTTTTAATACTCGCCTGGAATGTACCATTGTCTAACTAAGCCATGAATCTCGGCAAGGAAAGAAGGGCCTTTGGAAGGGGCTTTGGAAGGGCTGGGTTAAAAGGTCCGTCCATTGATCCATGGAAAAAAGCTGGCGTAAAGCCTTGCCTGGCGGCAAGGCAAAAAATGGTGTTTTCGTACCACGTGCACCGCAGTGCCACTACTAACATCAAGCTGAAGATAGACCATCGTGTCGTTTTTCTTATTCAAACAACAATGAAAAACAAAACATACCACGGTCGCCGATTGGATAATCCTGTTTTTTTAAAGTAACGGATATAGGATTCTCAACGAATAAAGGTAAACTATAGTTAAGCACGCTCACCGAGTACGCATGTGCAGCAACAGGAATTGTGGATAATACTTCAAATTGAAGGCTTCGGACTGGTAAACAGTACTCGCCTCGTTAGTTCGTTGTCTCTATTTGCATAACGGTGTGCAGACGTGATTTTCTAATGTTTCAGGAACCTTCACCTTATGCACGTTACCCTTAATTCCTGTCGCTTTATGGTAAGCACAAGTGAGCTTTCTGAGAGCTAGTTTTCGGCTTGTGGAGGGGCTATGGAGAGAAGAGCTTGGCAACAATATGGTGAACGATTGTCAATGAGACTTAGTCCGCAGGAGGGCTAACGTTTCCCCTCAGAAGTGCAACAGGTACCCAATGGTGGAAAAAACGTCCCTGGCAAAGTATCCTCCCAGTAGCTATATCCAACGTAGTTAGTATGGAATTGTGAGTAAGATGTCAGGGGTGAAGGCCCCTGATTTGTAAGCAGTATTCGTCTCGTGTATTGTCTCGATTTGCATAACGGTGTATAGACGTCATTTTCTTATGATTCAGGAGCCTTCACCTTTCATATATTACCCATAATTCCTGCCGCTTAGTAAGCACAAGTGAGCCTTCTGAGAGCTAGTTTTCGGCTTGCTGGAGAGGCTATGGAGAGAAGAGCTTGGCAACAATACTACGAATGATTGTCCATGAGATTTAGTCCGCAGGAGGGCTATCATTTTCCCCTCAGAAGTGCAAAAGGAACCCAATGGTGGAAAAACGTCCCTGGCAAAGTATTCTCCCAGTAGCTATATCCATCGTAGTTAGTATAGAATTGTGGGTAATATGTCAAGGGTGAAGGCCACTGATTTGTAAACAGTATTCGTCTCGTGTATTGTCTCGATTTGCATAACGGTGTGCAGACGTCATTTTCTTATGATTCAGGAGCCTTCACCTTTCATATATTACCCATAATTCCTGCCGCTTAGTAAGCACAAGTGAGCCTTCTGAGAGCTAGTTTCCGGCTTGCTGGAGGGGCTATGGAGAGAAGAGCTTGCCAACAATACTACGAATGATTGTCCATGAGATTTAGTCCGCAGGAGGGCTATCATTTTCCCCTCAGAGGTGCAAAAGGTACGCAATGGTGGGAAAAAAGTATTCTCCGAGTAGCTACATCCAGCGTAGTTAGTATGGAATTGTGGGTAATATGTCAGGGGTGAAGGCCCCTGATTTGTAAACAGTATTCGTGTCGTTCGTTCGTTGTCTCCATTTGCATAACAGTGTACAGACGTGATTTCCTTATGTTTCAGTAGCCTTCACCTTTTATACATTACCCATAATTCCTGCCGCTTAGTAAGCACACGTGAGCCTTCTGAGAACTAGTTTCCGGCTTGCTGGAGGCTATGGAGAGAAGAACTTGGCAACAATATGGCGAACGATTGTCCATGAGATGAGATGAGTTCGCGGGAGGGGTAACATTCTCTCTCAGAAATGCAAAAGGTACTCAAAGGTGGGAAAACGTCCCTGGCAAAGTATTCTCCCAGGATCCAGCGTAGTTAGTATGGAATTGTGGGTAATATTACAAAGATGAAGGCCTTGTAAACAGTACCTACTCCTCTCGCTCAATGTCACGATTTGCATAACGGTGATTATCTGATGCTTCATGAGCCTTCACCTTCACATATTACCCATAAATCCTATCGCTGCACGCACGTAATCATATCGTCGAGCGAACTTATTATGTGAGCCTTCTCAGCATCACTTAGTCTACAGCTTAGAGTAGGATGGTTATGGAGAGCAGAACTTGGCAACAATAGGGTGAATGATTTTCCATGAGATGTAGTCCGCGGGAGAGCAAAATAATATATAAAACTTTAGAGAGAAGCAAAAGACAGAGACAAAAAAAGAGATAGAGAGAAGGTGTAATGAATAACGCAATAAACAGAATGAGGGAAAGAAAGAGGGAGGAGAGAGGGATAGAGAGAAAGAAAGAAAGACAAAAAGAAAGAAAGAGCAAGAAACAAGGAAGAAGAAAGAAAGAAGGAGGGAGAGAAAGACAAATCATTCGAAAAAACGTGCCTTTTAGAGTATCCTCGCTATATCCAGCGTAGGTAGTCTGGTACTGGGGACTAGCAATTACCCCCGCCAACCTGAATTGGTCTCAATCACGTGATAAGCTTGCCCTCCTACTCTAGAATCAATTTCTCCCTCGGCATTACAAATGGTTGAAAAACGTGCCTGGCAAAATGATGGACAGCCACTCATATCGAGTAAGGCAAGTCTACTGGCAAGTCTGGCAATTAGAAAGTATTCTCCCAGTAGCTATAGTCAGCGTTGTTAGTCTGGTACTGGGGACAAGCAATCACCCCACCACCCCCCCCCCCCCCCAACACCCCCCAACCCCAGCCCCAGCCCCCAAGGCTCCCTCCACCCTGCGAACCTGAATTGGTCTGAATCACCTGATAAGCTTGCCCTCCTAGTCTCCAAGCAGACCCTACGGTGCCTAAAGAGATAGTATCAAAGCTGGCAAAGGAGTATAGCCGGCCAAAGGGAGATAGAAGGCCAAAGGGACTCAAACCGACAACGGGGACCTGGTGCCGCTATAATAAGTCCCTTGCCAGCTTTGATACTATTTCTAAGGCACCGTAAGGTCTGCTTGGAGACTATGCCCTCCCACTTTCCTCGGCATTACGAATTCTCAGACAGATTCACAGATCGTCGTTTGGCGGGCCGCCCGAAACGTAACCCATTTATTACAACCCCTAGCGATGCCCTAACCCCATTTCCCGTATCACCACGCATTTGTGATGCCAGCACGACTCCGTGCACAGGTGTATTCACGGGCACAAATTGGGGGCATTACAGACGTTCTATTTTAGCTCCGTGCAAGCCCGTCTCCATTCAAGAATAATCGCGATTCATAGAAGCGAGTCACACAGCATAGCGAGGCTGTGTGAAAAAGACTTACCTTATTACGTGTATGAAGGTTAGACATCCATAAATGTATGTAAAAGGATACACAAGGCAATATAGTTACTTAAACAACTTGATAGACTTTTTTTAGACGGTCAGACGTTTGATTTGATTGATTTGATTTGATTTATTGGAATTGCAACAATACAATACTCGCGGATCACAGGCAGCAGTAGGCTGGTTTTGTGATCCACACATCAATACGTATACATATAAACATTATGATAGCATCTGTTGTCTTTCGTTACTAACGGAGTAAGATCTTAGAAAAACCAAAAAAAACTATTAATTGATACTTAAACAAGAGATATCTAACACCCCCAAATCGTGACCATAGCTTGTTCAAAACGCGAGATATCAAAGCTCCGCTGCAGTGTCAACGAAAGCCACTAGGGGGCCCAAAATCCAATAATTTTCAGCTTTTATCATACTCCACGAACACACTGAGTATGAAACTAATCCATCCAGCCGTTCTTGAGTTATTTTCTTCACAGACACTCACACTCACACACACACACGTACACACAAACGCTGGTGTGAATATAACCTCCATTACTATTCCTTGGCAGTAATAAGGTGAAGGCAATTGACGAAAGGTAGCGGATGCGACCTGAAATGTCAGATACACTCCAGATGGTTGAATAACTGTTATCTTTTGGATTTACATTGTCATTTGTGTGTCTGTGCCGTATTTATGCGCGGCACAGACGTGCAAGGTCAAAAGTGCGTGAAACTCCTCATTGACAAAAGAATGACGGGGTATCGGGTTGTACATCTTGGGGAAATAGTCCGAGTACAGGCCAAATTGTATTTACAGCACAGCACAAACGTGTTGAAGCATCACAATTAGATAAATGACGTAGGTAAAAGATATTACAGACGTCCAAGGTCAAAAGTGCGCAAAGCTTCTCATTGGCAAAAGAATGGCAGGGTATCGGGTTGTACATCTTGGGAAAATAGTCCAAGTGCAGGCCAAATTGTATTTACAGCACAGCACAAACGTGTTGAAGCATCACAATTAGATAAATGACGTAGGTATAAGATATTATCATGCATGAGGGCAAATCATAACGTAATGGATCCAACCTGGAATAATAATAATAATAATAATCTTTATTGCATATTCATGCCCGAGGGCTAAATGCACAGAAGGACCTCATGTGGTCTTATGGATGCAGAGAAAAAAGAAACTTAACTAATACAATGGTTTTAGACTAGGCTAAGCTATACAGTGATTTTAAACTAGGCTAAATGGAGAGGGAACTAAGGCACTATGTGTTACAATCGTTAATGGCTGCATCTAACATGTTCTTCTCTCTTTTTGAAACACATGGAGACATATTCACATATTGCGTCAATAGCATGACCGTCCGTGCATGACATCAAGTACTTGAATAAGCCTTGTCTTGACATTTTCTTATAATTGTTGTCTATTCGTATGGCATTGTATAGGGATTGGCGTTCGTATTCATATAATGTACAATCTAGTAAAAAATGTGTCTCGTCTTCGATATACAAGTGGTCACAGAATTTACATGTTCTATCATTTAAAGGAGTGCGGTTATGCCTGCCGGATTCTATATGTAACGGATGGTCACTTATGCGAAATCTACACATAGCTCTGCGATGTTCAAAGCTTGAGATGCTAAGATATGTTTCTCTTTCATATGTTTCTTTGAATGTTTTGTACGTCCTCAATTTGTTTCCCTGGTTTTCTTTTTGTCCAATCGCTTGTAGTTCTGAATGGAATCTTTGGATGAAAATATCTTTCAACCTTTGCTTTAGTTGATTTAGATGAGTGGGTATGTTAGAGTGACCGTTTATATACAGGTAGGCAAAGCCGGACTCCTCTAAGAGTTTCCTTACATCAGATAACCAGCAGGATGTTTTACGACTATCTAGTTCCTGCTGTACCATGTAAGCTTCATATTGAAGACTACCTGTGTGCACTTCGTTGGCTAATCTAAAATAATAATTATACATTCTGCATTGAGCTTCAATCCACAAGGGGAAACGCCCCAGTTCCGCTCTACTTGCAAAATTACTAGCGTTCCTTCGAACACCTAGGATGTATTTACAGAATTTCAGATGGACGGACTCTAAAGGGGATTTGTCATCCAATTTGCTACTACACCAGACTTCAGATCCATACAATAAAATAGGTAGGACACATGTGTCAAACAATTTGCAATGCAGTGATACAGAAGATCTAGATTCTCCTAATGTACTTCTAATACTAAATAATGCTCTTAGGGCCTTCTTTTGTAGATTCTTTACAGCAGTACTAAATGTGCAACCTGCTGTAAACATAATACCTAGGTAACAGTAAGTTGGAACAATGTCTATCCTTTTATTGTATAAAGAGAAATTTAAGCTAGAAAATAAGTGGCCCCTTTTGTTGAATACAATAATCTTTGTTTTCGCTAGATTGACTGTTAATTTCCATTTTTGGCAATATTGGCCAAGAGTGTTAATTGCGTTCTGCAGTCCCTCTTGAGTTTCAGATAACAAGACAATGTCGTCAGCATAAAATAAGCTGGTCAATTTTGAGTGTTTTAACAGAGGAGCATCTATGTTTACTGAATTGAGTTTATCAATGAGATCGCTAATGTACAAGTTGAATAATGTGGGACTTAGAACGCACCCTTGTCGGACACCAATTTCAATAGGAAAACTGTCGCTAAGGCCTTCCCTAGTTTTGACGCTAGCTTCGGATCTGTTGTACAGGTCTTTGATTATATCAAAAACTTTGCCTGTGATCCCACTGGAAAGAAGTTTATATAACAGTCCCTCGTGCCAAATAGAATCAAAGGCTTTTGATAAATCAATAAAGCAAGCAAATAGACGTTTTCCTGACTGGGTGTATTTTGATATAAGAGTTTTCAAAATGAAGATATTATCAGATGTTCTGTAGTTTTTGCGAAATCCTGTTTGATTTGGTTTGATTATTTCTTTATCTTCGAAAAGGGTTGACAGTCGTTTGTTTAATATAGAGGAGAACAGTTTTCCTAAGCAGCTGGAAATTGCGATTCCCCGGTAATTATTTGGGTCATCTTTTCGCCCTGCTTTGAAGATGGGGACAATAAAACTTTTGGTCCACATTTTGGGGAAAATTCCCTTCGAAAGTGTACTATTGAATAACTTCAGTAGAGGGGTGAGTAGAAGTCTTTTTCCTGCTTTGAGCATTTCATTGGTTATCATGTCCTCTCCACTAGCTTTTTTGTTTTTGAGGGCCTGTATTGCATCATTAACTTCTGAGGCCGTAATTGGGTTGTCCAGGGGCTCTGAACTCGGTTTACATTTCTGCAGTGTCTGAAATTTGTCAATGATTTCTTTTTCAAAGTTAGAGTCGAAGTTTTTTTGTTTTAATCTGGATTCGCTATGGATGGTTTTGAAGTGATTAAGCCATGTGTTAGTTGACAGGTCTTCTTGATGTGCCGAATCGGACTTTTTCAGTTCTTTGAGTAGGTTCCAGAAAGCGGTGGGATTATTTTCTTGAAGATTTTGAAGACGTATCAGACAGCTGTTTTCATGTTGCCGTTTTCGTGTTCTAACTAGCTTATTAAATTCTTTCTTTTTCTTGAAGTAGCTACCTCTAATGGATGGGTTTTTAGGGTTGTGCATAAGAAGGTATCTAAGGTTTTTTAGTTCATTGCGGGCCTCATAACAAGTTTTGTTAAACCATTTTTTGTTCTGTTTTTGTCCTTTAGGTGTCCTGTTACTTTTTACTTTTAATGACATCCTTCCGGCCATTTCAAGAATTTTTTGGAACTTGCTAACTTCTTCGTCAATTATTGGTGTCGTATCCTGTTCAACACATAGAAAGTTATCTAGTTGTTCAGATATCGCCGGACTACTTAGAGCATGGAGAAATTTTTCGCCGGAATCTGAATCCCAGATGAACCTTTTTGGTAGAGGACGTAGTTTACTTTTGGGTATTTTTGCGTCCTGAAAGTGCCAGTGTGGCGTACTAATATTCGTTGTTATGAGACAGTGATCCGAAAGTTCTGTTAAGTCATGAACTTTGAAAACATTAATGTTATAAAGGAATATGAAACCACATTTCGGGCAATAGTCATGATCTATAAAGCCTTTTATAAATGTTCCCTGAAGTCCGAAGCAATTTCTGGCAGGCCGATGTGTTTTTGATTCGTCAGTATGTAAGGGGGGCTATTAAAGGCAAACATAGAACGTAAATAAATAATAATGATAAACGTTTATTTTACGTTTCCGCAAACATCCCGGCCTGGTCCCAGTTTGGAAATAGGACATAAGCCTGAGCAGGGCACACTCTAAGTACTAAGTGCACCCCCCCCCACACACACACACACTTACCTGGATGTATCAAGATGGCGGACGGACGCGGACACGCGTCGTTAGCTCTCCGTATGTGACTTAGTTTGGAGTACCATAATACTACATGGAGTGAGGTATTTTAGTGCATATGTGAGTCTATCTTAACGTCTCACGTATTCTATAATTTTGAGGATTTTTAATAACATCTGTAACGACAGAGGAACATTGAAAATGGGAGCCGAGTCCAAGACGCCTAAGGGTAAGACGCCCACGACGAAACCATGGAATATCAATCTCTCCAAAGTCCCGCTGGACGAAACCCTGGCCTTCGACTACGAAGACGTGGAAAAGTCTCGACTGTGTGGAGTGAAACTGCGGACAAGCCAGCTAGACAAGTGGATTCAACTTCACAAAGACAACTTTGACAAGAACTTTGAAGACCACAAAGTAACAACAGTGACCTGGAAATCCACGCAAGGCACAACAAGCTTGTCCGTCAACTTCTCATCGGCAACAAAGACAGGTAAAAGCCTTCTATCAGTTCACTTTTACCACAAGAAGAATGGTCTAATGGTTCAGGGTCAAAGAACCAAGTGGTGGGTAGATTTACTGTACCCTGAACTGAAAAACAATGTAACAATGCTTGACAAACGTACAAGGGCAAGCGCCAAAGATGGCGTCCAACGCATGAGGGACGCCGTCAATAGCTTCCAGACAACCTGCCCAACACAGCCTTTGTCCACGACACCATGTCCAACCAGTGTAACTGAGACACCGACTATTCCCAAATCCACCACTCCGCGAACACTAGAGGGACTAGAAACTCCAAATGGTAACAACTTTACAGAACAGCTTCAACACGATTTGGAAAATGGCGCGCAAAGTACCGATGACGCCATAACCTGCGATCCCCACGACCCCCCAGTGATTCTCCCGACAACCAGCGAAACTTCTGGAACAGATGATTCGAGTAACTCAGGTACATCAAACTCTCCTGTAGCAGTGTATTTAGAACGTGTGAATTCCGTTGAAAAGTCCATCAAAGCGAGCGACAATGCCTTCAACGATTTACAGAAACAATACGTAGATACGATCGGCAAACTCAACGTCTTCAGGGACGAGCTAATGGCGAAAGAAAAGGAGCGAGAGAAGGCTCACACGAAAACCCTGAATAACATATCTACACAGATTGAAGCCGCACAGAAGGCGCTTGAGACCCACATCAGGAAGGCTACCTCAAAACTACAGACCGATCTTAACAACTCTCGAAAAGACCTGACCCTACAGAAAGAAAAACTCATGAAGGAGAAGGACAAGGCAGCCCAAGAGATCTCGATTGAAAGGAACTTGTGGAAAGAGAGACTTCATGGTATGTCTCTTAAAGTTGATGCTCTGTCAGCTTCGAATGCTGAACTGCAAAACACTATCAAAAAGCAAGACTCAGAAATTCAGGAACTTGTAAACAGATCAAAGGATCTGGAACAGAAGTTTGATTCTTGCCAATGTTGTACATGTGTGACGAACTCTGCCAATCAAAACAAAAGCCCTATTTCCCATGACAATGACGGGCCAATCTCACATGACAATAACCCTACTGCCGCTAATCAGAAAAACAACAAATCAACCTTTGTTCTCGACGTCCAGACGCCTGTTATCAATGCCAACTTTAACCCATCTGTGAACACCCACAAAATGTCCACAGTTAACAGCCATGTGAGAGGTGAGAATGGCGAGGTGGGGGTCAGAATCTTCGCCGACTCACTCTTTAGAGATGTAGATCCAAACCGCGCCTTCAAAGAAAATCGCACAATGATTCAAAGGAGCAGCACCATAAAGGCAGCAATTGACAACATTAGCAGTATCAAGGATTCCACAACAAAGACTGTTATCTTACATGTCGGGTCGAATGACCTAGATAACAGTAAAAGACATCCTGACTCTGTTCAAGAGACGCTCCGCAACACCAGCAAACTACTAGAAACGACAAAGAAGTCTTTCCCAAATGCGAGGGTGGCTGTGTCTCAGGTGTTACAAAGAGGACCGAATCAGAAATCCGCCTTGAATGAGAATATCAAGTCATACAATCAAGAAATGCTCAAACTGTCCAGGAATTCTGACTTCACATACATTAAACACAGAAAGTTAACCCAGGACAGACACCTATACCTGCCAGACCAAATACACCTAGACCCCAGAAGTGGGACCAAACTCCTAGTGGCTGATGTAAAACGCACACTTGCATCGCCGCCTACACCTTCAGCGGGCCCGCCACAGCTCCCCACGCCGCGCCCACCACACCGCCCCTCCAGCCAGCACCCTAGGTCTCAACCCACACCTACCGCCATCAGACGTGGCAACGCCATACCAAGCCGAGACTGGTCGAGAGGTCACCCCTTCAAGGACAGTGCGAACTCCGTACCGCTTGGACAAAGGAACCTTCATAGTCAACCATCTAAGGATAACCCGACATCGGGAAACCGAGCCACTGGAACTCAACAAGTTGCGAACAGATCGCTAACCGCGCCCAAGTCACTGGTAGGGCCCACCATACAGGCCGCTCTGCCCTGGAAACAGCTTGGAAAACGCATCCGCAAAGCATGGGACATTCTCATTTCCTAATTTTGACTGAACCATCTGATATCATCCGATGTAACCGTTTAGATGAGGTAAAGTCACTCCCTCTCTTTGGTTATATATTTTGTTGCTATTCACATATATACTTGTATGTCTAGTCTTTACACCATACGAGAGATTTTTGTTTATCAGTACTTCCTCCGTTTTCTAATTTTATGATCATATGCCATATAACTAACTCCATGTAGCTATTATATACTCTTGCTAATGTCTCGGAGATGTCCAAAAAGTCTGCATTAGTTTTTTCCTCTTGGAACATTCAGGGCAGCTGTCATAAGAAATTTAATGATGAAGAGTTTCTTTCTTATGTTAGAAATAGCGACGTTATTTGTGTCCAAGAGACTTGGTTAGACAGTCATGTAGTCTTAGACATACCAGGTTATAGTTTTTTCACTAGCAGTAGAATTAGAAGTAAGAGGGCAAAACGAAATTCGGGTGGGGTAGCAGTTATCTTTAAAAGTTCTTACAGGAGAGGGATTTCAAAATTAAATAGTAGTACGGTAGACACAGTTTGGTGCAAGTTTGATAAGCACTTTTTTGGTCTGGATAATGACCTGTATTTATGTAATGCCTATACCCCCCCCCCCCGAATCATCCTCTAAACCGTCTCATGAATCTCCCTTTGAAATACTCTCTAATGACATATGTAAATACTCTAATTTGGGAGATATTGCCGTATTAGGCGATTTAAATGCAAGAATTGGCCAGCTGATAGAAACTCATTTTGACACCTTTACCTTTGACGATCCTACAACAGACGGTCTCTGTTTCACCAAAACCAGACAGAGCAGAGATATCAAAGTTAACAACTACGGTAAAACGTTGATAGATTTGTGTTCAGCAGCCCATTTGACTATTCTGAATGGGAGATTCCGCGGGGGAACCTTTCCTTCCAACTGGAATACAAGTATTCTTACGCGAATACATAAATCAGGTGATAAATGTAATGCAGACAACTAAGGGGGAATAGCGATTTCTAGTTGTCTATCCAAATTATTCACACTCATTCTAAACAACAGGCTACAAAACTTTGCAGAAAGAAATAAACTTCTAGACGACACCCAGTTTGGGTTCCGGAAAAGATGTAGAACCTCTGACAATATTTTTATCTTAAAATCTCTAATAGACAAATACACAAAGAAAAAAGGCGGGAAATTATTTGTATGCTTTGTTGACATGAGGAAGGCATTTGACAGTGTCTGGCGAGATGGGCTATTCTATAAGTTGCATAAATGTGGTATTGGAGGAAATTTCTTTAATATTATAAAATCCATGTATAATGATGTGAAGTATGCAGTTAGATTAGATAATGGATTATCAAACTCTTTTCCTTCTGTATGCGGAGTAAGGCAGGGATGTAATCTTAGTCCTTTATTATTTAATTTATTCATCAATGATATATCTAAGTGCTTTGACCCCACAAAATGTGATCCTGCAGTCCTAACCTCAAAATCTCTAAATTGTTTATCCTGGGCAGACGATCTCGCTCTGATTTCATCGTCAAAACAAGGGCTACAGCATTGTATTGACTGCCTAGAAAAATATTGTAAGAAATGGAAGCTATCTGTCAATGTCTCAAAAACCAAGGTAGTTGTTTTTGGCAAAGGTACTAATAAGAATAACAAAGACAAATTCCATATTTATGGCAAAAATATAGAAATCACTGACAGCTATACATACCTCGGAATTCCTTTCACATCTTCCGGAAAATTCAAAACCGCCAGGAAATATTTGAAAACCAAAGCAATGAGAGCACTTTTCAAACTCAAGGCTCTTTTATTCTCCAATAAGGACATTTCAATCAATCTCGGAAAAAATCTATTCGACAAATTCGTAAAACCCATCTTTATGTACTGTTCAGAAATCACATGCTTTGACCGTTTTTCTAAAAGTATAAGAATCATTGTATCTCATACCAATAACATCTGTGAATCCTCCTCAAAGGTTTTTTCTACTTTACTTAAAAAACTTGACATTCAAGACAACTTTCCAGCTACCATTAGAAAAACCACATCTTCTGCATTGAATAGTACTTATGTTGTATGTTTGGAAAGAAATACAGATAAAGAAACACTACTGCGTCATGCCAATAACCAAATTTTACAAAAGAACGGCTTCCAAATTATAAACCTAGATTCAAATCAACAAATTCCAGAATTTGACGTCATTGACATGCGCTTCCAAAAATTTCTGTTAGGCATTCATGCCAAAGCCTCAAACGATGGTGTCAGGGGAGAACTGGGAACTTTCCCAGCTATGATTGATGCCGAAATGCAACTTGTTAAATATTGGCATCGTTTAGTTAACTTGCCCGAAGATGCCCTTCTTCGTGAGACTTACAATACTGTTTCATTCGGAGAACATGATTGGATTGTCCACGTAAAAAATATCCTAAATTACCAAGGCTTTGGACACATATGGCTGAACCCGAGATCATACCACATAGATACAATCAACACTCAGTTACGACAACGTTTACAAGATATATACGTGCAAAATTGGCATTCCTCTATTCGAACCAATTCTAAACTCTCCTCTCTTTCTACATTGAATAAGCACTACAAGCAAGAAAATTACATTTCAACCATAAAGAGCCTTGACATTCGTAGGGCAATCACACAAATCAGAATTAGCTGTCACAAATTAAATATAGAAACCGGGAGATTCAAAAAAATCCCTATCGACCAGAGGGTTTGCCCATTCTGTCCAGAGTTAATTGAAGACGAATATCACTTTATGATTGTATGTCCCAAATATTCTGAAATACGCAATTCTCTATACAGAAGGTTGTCATTTTATACACAAGGATTTATCTCAATGGACCTGAAGTGCAAATTCAAATACATCATGACATGTGACAATCCCTGCATGGCAGATATAGGAAAATATATTAAAGAAGGTTTGGATATTAGAAACTCCTCAACTGATTGTAAAAGCTTCCAATGATTGTAAGAAGCTTATCCCATACTACAACTCCTGTATTAGTTAGTTAAGCTATAGAACTGTAGTTATGTAGATGGCATACTTTGTACCTCGTACAATTGTTGTGCAATAAAGTTATATATTAAAAAAAAAAAAAAACGTCGGCTGCAAGAAGATGACGGCAAAATATTAAGGTTCACTGGACATCGGTACCATGATTTATAGCTTAAAGTATTGACCCGTAATGTGAGTTGTAGTGCCCTTTATTCTGGACGGGTCACAACTTTCTAATTCACCCTCGTAACTAATACACAAAATCTTTTAGCCCACACATTCGTGTTGTAACCGCTGAGAACATGTTGAGTCTTTGTTTGTGCTATATTTTCTAGAAAAATAAAACACTGAACGCCAGAAAACGTTACGATCATCCCTCTCGAAGTCTACTTGGAGGTGACTGTGTTTGACATCTTTGTCGCATTACCGTACAAAAGAGCCGTCTTGCGGCTACCAAAAGAACTGCAAGATACAAACTTCTAGCTATTTGTGTTCTGTGTTGAAATCAGTATCTTAGATACATGTGGAATGATGTGCGTCAATTTGTTAACTTACCCTGTCATAAACCATCTTGGTTTTCTGTACAAACACTTACCATATAATATACTTATATACAAACTTTTCTTTGAATATGTCTGTGTAATGTTAACATTCAGTGCAGCATTCAGCATTCAAAATTTACATGTTTCAACTTGAATATCAAAAATCACCTAGTATCACTCTCTAAACGTTTCGTTAAGTCGTAGGTCCTATAGAACATTTCCATGTATTCTCTTTTGCCGGTTTATGATTCGTGTATGATACATATTTTTGTGCGTAAAATATATAACATGAAGATTATATCCTCAAATATATTGATCTTGTGCTTAAGATTAGTATCGTAACAGGTGACAATGTTGCGTTTTTGTCCTTGCAACATCAAAGTAACAAAACGGCACAAACGAAACGACCCCTAGTACTGGCTCTAAAAGGGAGTGTAATAAGTAAATAGAATAAAATCTATTTCCTTCGTATTTTGATTAACGAAGTACTCTTATGATGTTTCTCTATTTGTGACGTTTCTCCATTCGTTTTTATCTATTGATATTTTGTCCTTACCTTGATATGGCTAAACAATGTCATTGTCCATAAAAAGTTCCTATGTTTTCTGACGACTTCGTATAGCTAATAAAGATATAAGAATGACAAACGCTAGCCATACTATGAACATACGCTTATAAAGCACTTTTCTGTCAATACTTCACAGAACTGAATTATATTTCTTGAATGAATATCACACATCATATGGTAAAAACGCGACTGGCCATCGGTTTGGTAATGTGACTGTACAACGACTTCAGATCCATATCTCCTACGGGCCCATAAGAAATGAGGCACACAGAACATTAATTGATACCCTACACGGCGGTGCAGTAGTACACAGAGGAGAACAGCGGTTCCGTCTGTTCGATTGTGCCGCGCGTGCGGAAGGCAGTGGTGTCCGAGCTCGCGCTGCCGCCGCTGGGGGAGTTCTTCAGCGGCCGGCGGGCGAACTTCCCGCTCTTGGTCCGGCGGATGATGCCGGCGGCCATGTTGGTGGGTAGTCTTCGCAGGGCCTTCCGGAACTTGTCGGACATGACGTTGTAGAGGATGGGGTTGATGGCGGAACTGACGTAGACCAGGACGAATGACGTGATCATGATGCTGTTGTTGAGCGTGGTGGTCTTCTGCGTCCAAATCTGTGTTTGGTTCGAAAGTGATGAAAGAAATTGTTAAAGTACTCTCCGAGATGAGTGTGGCTCGTGCTGTTTTTGACGTGTTTTAGGCATTTTGTCGAGATTTCTATTTCGTATCGTCTTCTTCATTTTTTTTCCATCAGCGACGAAGAAACCGGTACAAAGTAGAAAGTCTGACAAAAAGGCCTAAATATATAAAACACGTCAAAAACAACTGGAGTCGAACTCTAATGGACAGTAGTGTTTGATAGTTTTTTTTTTGTACACAGAACGAATGATGTATGATAAATCGCACTGGAGGCGGAGCATCGTAAATACTACAACTCGATAAGAGTATGACTTTGTATGTAAGTATGTTGTACACATCGTCGAATATCGAAACACTATATTGCGAGGAAATGAAACAAAAAACGCGCATCCATTCAAGTAAAAGATAAATTAATACATTATGAAACGTTGAATATCATTTTCTCAGGCTGACCTGTATGTTGGAGAACATGAGCTGTGCCACGTGATGAGGTAACCAGCAGATCACAAACGCCACCACCACCACTCCTGGGGTAGAAAAAACATGGCTATTCTATCTGCAGTTCGGTACAATTTCGCTGTCAGAACTGAACCTACTGTTCGAAATAAAAGCTGCCTGTATCGAGGACAATCGAACATTACAGCGAGGAAAATTATCTTTACAATGAAAAAATATCGTTTTTAGTCTCTTCTGTTAATTCTATCCATAAAAGGAAAGCATTATAAACGCGTCAGTATAGTCATCGAGTTGTTGCAAGACATCTAGATTCTTTTTCATGCTCTTTTTTAGAATTTATATATAAACAACAAATCAAATATGGTCAGATAAAAGACGATAATAAAAAAAAAAACTTCATACATGCAAAAAAATAGTTCCTTGTTAAAAATTTTAGTTCCAGGGCAAAAAAGTCGCCGAGTGCTACAGGACCCAATGAGCTGATGTCCGAGCCTAAGAGTTATATGTGCCTACAACATCATGACCACAGCATGTTCAGGAACAGAAAGCAGTCGTGGACCCTGGCATAGGTGTAGTTTTCCGAAATACTTTCAAACGGGAATGAATGTGGATAAAGAGGGCTCCACCTCTGAGGCGTCGCCAAAAAACGCTCACCTAACATCTTCACCACCTGCTGGGTGCTTTTCTCCCTCACCCGCAAGGAGGAGCTGCAGGCCTGCGCTGTCCTAGTGCGCAGGTGCCGGGCGATGAGGCTGTACATGACGCTCATCAGGACCACCGGACCGAAGAAGAACACCGTGGAACAGGCGGTGGCCACTATGAGTAGGCCGGACAGCTTGGAGCCCTCAAGCACTGTGCAAGCCTGGGAGAGGAAAGAATATGTTTGTTTGTTTCTTTTCTTTTTTATTTGTTTGTTTCTTAAGCATATTGAACTCGTGACCACTCTTGTGGATCAGTGATAGGAGCACCGCGGTGGGAGTGCAAATGAGTTCCGTATTGACATTATCAAGCTAAGGTAAACTTTGATGCTGATAAAGTAGTGTTTTCGGTTAGATAACTGGACTGTACAACTGTGGCTCAAATTAAAAATAACTTTGTCCCAGCAAACTTTACCTATACCAAGGAATGCCAATACGCAATTCATACGGACTTAGATATACCCATCCTTGTGACAGATCCCTTGGACTTAACACAGTGTGTTTGACCAGGCTGTAAGATTTGATCCACTCACTCCGGGATAGACCCCTACTCTTTTCGAAAAATGTGTGGTCTAGCTCTCCTCAAACACACATACGGGATGTCCGGTTTACGTCCCATCACGTTGTTGAAGTTACACTTGACGCAAGAAAGCCACCATTTCTTACACACTGTAAGGCCTTATTCAGAAACTAATATTCCAAATACGTACGGTCTAGAGAAAGGTCTGTAAGTGCACTCAGTTATATTTGACGTCCGCGTCACAGTCATTGCAAAACTAGACTGATGACCACCAGACGTGGAGAACATTTATAAACAGACAGACTGCCCTATAGCTACAAAACATATAACCTCAAAATACTAATATTTTAATGGGCATGCGCAGTTGGAACCGTGAACAAACTTATTCTACATCACCTGCACCATCCCGGTGTGACATTAACAGTTCTAGTCCACACCGTATTGATCAGTTAATACATGTGCAGACGTGTATTGTGTATCTCAGGAGCTTAGCAGCTTGGCGGCTTAACGTATCACGTTCAAGAACATTTCAATGTCAAGAAATTACGTCGCAATACAATAGGTTAAGTTCGGATTGCACTGATTGTATAGTTCATATAGCACCGATAGTATTTGCTTCATTTTGTACTGATGAAGGTGACAGATGGACTCGTCAAAACGTTTACTGAAGCGTTAAAGAAGGTTGCGTAACGAAGAAGTGAATAGACTATTTCTACGTCACCTGTACGATCCCGGTGCCCCCTGGGCGCTGCTCCAGGCCGAAGATAAACAGTACGGGGATGGTGATGACGAACGCTCCGCCCCAGATCGCCCAGATCAGCTTCTTCACTCTGGACTTCCGGATAACTCGCTTAGCCGTGAAAGGGTGGCAGATAGCCAAATATCTGAAACATATGAATACATTATTCTACAACGAAGATTTTCTGTACCTTACCAAAGGTCGACCCCCAAAAATATCATCTCAACATTAGTAGTTGTGAAAGGGTGGCAGATAGCTAAATACCTGAAACACATGTAGTCATGATTCTACAACGTTTTCGCCGCTGAGATGTCAGAACTGTCCCATAAAAAAGGTCGACCCAATAAAAGGTTGAAAATGTTGAATGAACATAAGTTTGAAAAGGATGTCTGGGGCTTGATGGACTTTTAAATGAAGTAAGTTTAATTTTGGATGCAGGACTAACAACTCCTCCCAAATCCTGCAACACTAGTAGGGGCCAAATGTCTGAAACATAAGAAGTCATGTTTCTACATCGTTTTCATCATGCACTCAGGTGTCAGAATAAAAATTTTCCGCCACTTAATAACCAAATGACGACCCAAAAAAAGTTGGAATAGGTTTAATGAACATAGGTTGTTAGAGAATGTCTGAGGCACAAACATAAGTACATGTTTCTTTATTTCTTTATTTCTTTATTTGAATTTACCACATGCAAAAACAAGTGGAAGGGAGGACAAAACAGGTGTATCAACACCTTTACAAGTTGTCCTCCCAAACCTGAAATGATAATAGAAAACAATACGAAACCAAATCAAACAATAAACATTAGACATCAAAAGTCAGTAGACATGAATATACAATTCGGTGACAATTATACACAGAATTGATTATATACAAAATTATCAAATATCATTATATACAGAGTAAAAAGCTAATTATAATACTAATGTAGCCTTAAAGCAGTGCAAGATGCACACCCACAAGATGTGGACCAAGAGCAGGGGACGTCGATATTGAACTGGGTGTCAAATCTCACAAACGTGGCTCTCACAAGCGATCGCTTGAATGACAAGATGTTAGACTTATCATGTAGCTATGATTCTACAACGTTTTCATTGCTGAGATGTCAGAACGAAAATGTTCCCTCCCATATAAAAGGTCAAAAAAGGTTGAATGAACATAGGTTTGAAGATGATGTCTGCATGGGGCTTGATGGACTTTAAAATTAAGTGCGTTTGATTTTGGATGCAGAGCTAGCAGCTATCCTGACGCAGTCTTGGAACACTAGTAGCGGTGAATAGGTGACAGATAACAAAATATCTGAAACATATTTAGTCATGATTTCACGACGTTTTCATCACCCAGATGTCAGAAAGTAAATGCTTTGTCCCTCACCATGTACCAAAGGACGACCCAAAAAGACTATTGGTTATTGGATATTGGGTGTGCCGACTACTCTCTCTTTGGGGCTAGCCAGGGGCTGAATTGCGAGGAGCTTAAGCTTACAATAGGCGGGCTAAATCGCAAGGGTCTGGAGGGCTGACCTCAATACGACTGCAGGCAGGTAGAACTGTAGGTTTTGAACCACACCGGCAAGGACCCCTACTCTTTTTTCTAGCCCTAGGGTTGTCAGGTTTTGCTGGGGTCAATCGGGTGACCGAAAAAACAACATTTTTAGGTCGAATGAACATTGGTTTGAAGAGACACTCTGAGGCTTGCATAGCTTGATGAACATCTAGAGGAAAATCATTTAATTTTTGACACAAAACTAACAACTACTCCTCCCCATGTTCTGATAAAATATTGCAAGATAAACAGGAAAACTTCCGGCTAACACTCTTTGCGGTGAAATGTGGCAGATAGACAAATATCTGAAACATGAATTGTCAATACTAATGCCTTTCCACACTCGAGAGCTTAACCTGGTAAGCAAATTCTGGTGTTTTGATTCAATTTCAGCTGACAGCACATTTTGAGAGATTGAATCAAAATGCGTTTACGGGATACGTCTGACGCAAGTCAGATTTGATAAAATGTGAAAATTGTAACTTTTATTAGAAAACATGACATGGTTGCCGTAGAATTCTCTTGCGCCAGGTAAGTCTTGTTCTAATCTAATACTTACTTTATAAATTTAGTCTTGATTTTAGGGGGTAATGTAAGTTTGTTTATTATATTTGTATCTATCGTGAGAAGATAGGGCAAAAACATAGAGTTGCTCACGAAAGCCCTTTCCAAATTTGATAAACTACATGCAAGCTCTACACTAGAACATGTGAAACAATATGTTTGAAAATAATAACACTAAAATGAAATAAAGACATACGCATAGATCACCTGTAGAACAGGTGCTTTTCATTGAAGAAAAACTTCTGTCAAGTTGGAGTAGGTACTGGTCCAAGAAAATAACAAAGGCGAAGTTGAAGAGAATTGATAGATTTTGATAGTCATTTTACGAAGTTTCTACAGTCAAAACAGAGGGAGTTAGCGTTGTTTATTTAATTACATGAAGATAGGATACACCACCAAACAGATTCCTTTGTAGCGATATGGACCATTGTTTTGAGTGTCGCCAATTCACAAATTGTCACAAACATTTAGGTCCAGATTCAGGTCCGGATCTTGTCTTCTGAACCTGTACCGTACCTGAACCTGAATTTTCTATACCGGTACCCACCCCTAATGTCAAGATTTCTGGTGCATCTCTTTATGTTCCCATTGGTATTCTACAATATATCAATGTTCTTACTATATCCTATGGCACTCGACTTGTTTACACCATGGCAGCAAGACATCACCACAAATGGCACTTCTGATGATACCTCCTCGTACCCCTACTTCTTTATCTTTACTTCAGCGAGGCCGCCTCTGTCAGAGATAAGTCGTCAAAGGATTACCTAAAAGCTTTTTGATAGATTAAACTCTTTCATTCCTTTTATCACTATAATGAGTGTTTAAGCAAGCCTCGTCACATTTGAGACATTGGTTGTCGTAATGTGATTGATACGGAAAGTGTGACTGCCACTCTCAATGCCATCTATTAAATCTACCACAAGTTGCTGACGTGCATCCTGTCCTTGAGCTGAGTGACTTCTGAGTCTTTTGATCGATCATTTGTAGTTGAGGAGCTTTTCAGGATCAGGTCACTGCGTGTACCTCTCTGATGGAGCTTTTCAGGATTTTGTTGTTTGTACCACACTTAGGATGACTCACCTATAGGGATTCATTGTCTTTGATCTTTAAGGAACTTCCGGTGTTAAATACCTTCTTGACGTCAGTTGATTAGCGGCGTGAATACAACCGTGTGTCTTTGGGTAAAGTTAGTCCGAGGAGTTCCTAAACTTTCTTCATTTGGTTTGCTTAAATTGCAATTGTCTTACATTGTACATGTTAAGGATTTCTTTGAGATAGATTTACTATTCTGTGATGATCACTATTACGACAAGTTAGGTGTGACGGATCGTTCAGTGTAATATAACCAGCTGCTGCCGCGCCGCGTGCCTGCGAAGCTGGTGTGTTACGCCGAATGGCGGTTATACCGGCTATATAGATACAGATACAGACTCCTTTGATCTACATATTCACAGAACAACTTCAATTGATATATTTTGTTGTGAGGTTTTTTAACGTTAAGTACCGTTGCCGTTTCACATGTGCATGAAATTCTAACGGCACAAATTGATTCAGTGACGCAAAATGTTGCTTCCGATTTATACAACAAATTCTACAAAAATATAAGTGCCTAACAAACTTCTTTTGCACAACCAAGTCGGTGAACGTCTGTCACCATCCTCATGACGCATCAAACAAACAAACTTAATGGATAACAAAACTCTTTGTACACAACCAAGTGTTTTATTCACCCTACGTTTCGATGAATGTCAACTTCCTTAGAGCAATTATGACTGGTTCACATTGCACTGCAGCCTATGTGTCGCTACTTACAGAAATGAATAAATAAATGAAATACATAAATAAAAATCATGAAATCCGTTATTCAGCCTTGAGTTATCATCTTAGGTATTCTTTTACAAAAATGCAATTCAAACTTAAGCCGCTAGAATGCCCAAACATACGTTACTTCTTCCCGATATTCAACGCGTCGTGACCGCATCTTGTTCAGAACACGAGATATCAAAACACCGCTGCAGTACCAAGAACAACCGCTAGGCAAACGCTCGTGGAAGTATAACCTCCAAGAATTTTTCAGGGAGGTGACTAACCTTTCGATAGTGAAGGCTGTGATGTGGAGTATGGAGGCGTAGGTGAAGGTCTCCTTCAGGTAGTAGAGCGCTCGGCAGGCGACCGGCCCCAGCACCCACGGCTGGTACTGCCACAGCCGGTACAGCTCCAGTGGGAGGACAACAAACGTCATCAGGTCAGCAATGGCCAGGCTGTAGGACATAAGATAGGATATAGACATAGTATAACCTCCATAAAAAGTTCAGAAAGATAACTAATCTAACAGGACGACAAACCTCATCAGGTCAGCTATGGCCAGGCTTCAGGACATAAACAGGTAATTTTACGTTTCATTTCTGATAAGATATTCATAATTTATACTAGTTTGGTGACGTCATTGGTCAAATTCCAAGATGGCGGACCATGTCATTAGCGATGGCAAAATCATGTTATTTTTACTCAAATTCATTTCCTCAAGCTATACTTAGCATCATATTTGATTGTACATTATGCAGTTAAAGGTCATATATGCCCTTCAAACCTCGAATGATCCTTCGTCATTATTAAACATTTAGAGCAATGGGTAGAAGGAAAAAGAGAATCTTCTCAGAAACGTAAAGCTAAGGGCACAACCCGCCGTGCTTACAACTGCGTGCTGTCTACGTGCAAAAACATAGGCAATCTTTTGGGATCCGTAAAGTGGTAAGTACCGCTTCCGTACAAAATCGTACTGAAACCAACGGATTTGGGAGCACGCAGACGCGCCGGCCGTAACACGTTAAGTGCATGCAGAACTTTCTCTGCGTTTGGGCTGCAGATTCACCCTCGTACGAACCACTACGGACGACGCGCGTGCCCCGTACAGCGAGTAGAGTGAGTAAGGAAACCGTACGTACGTAGCACGTGTAAGTGCGGCTAGCATACGGTAACATGACAATTGCACAGAGAACGTACCTTGTAAGCATGTACAACCCACTTGCCACTTGCGCAACGAACGATGCACGCAACCGCTAACGGCATGTAGACCTCATTCTTATTACCCTGTGCGACCGTCCGATTGACACGCGTACTCCCCCCTGCTCTTGCCAGTCCTTTTTTTTTTTCTAAAAACGTGGCGGACGTGGCCGCCCCAACGGGAAAAAACGAGGACGGCGGGTTGTGCTCTTAGCTTTGGAGCAATGAGTAGAAGGAAAGACAGAATCCTCTAAGAAACTTAATGGACTATATCCTTGGGGGTACGTTCGCTGAAAGGAAACACGAATCTATCAAGCTTTTCTTTTATCGTTTTGTACTCCCTCAAGGCTGTAGATAGATAGTTGTAGTTGCAACAACAATAAAACTAAAAAAGAAATCACATTCTCTGATAAACGTTTTAGGTCTATCTCTTATTCAAATCTTAATTGGGTTCGCGACCTTTGGTTATCAACAACGCGTGTATGGGCCAGGTACGTGTGACCGATCATCCGGGAGATATGGATAGTTGATCTATAGGCGTATCACTGCGAGCCCCCGCATTTGACGATGGATCGTTAGCCTAAACGCTTTGTAAAAAGGCAAGGAGAGGGGAGAGCAATATAAAATTGAACTGTCCTCAAGGATTTACGCTGTCTGCACAGTATGAATGATGGGCCCTTGCTGGGCAACAAGAACAGGCGAGTTAGAATGATAACGCGATAATACCATCATTTCTATCATAACATGTCACGTCTCTATCATAGAATTGGAAATAACATTAGCGCGATTGTCACAGGGTTGAAATAGCAGTAACCAATGTCAAAGACATCATTGGAGAAGTAATCCCGGCTATCATTTCAATGTCTTTTAACATTATAGTCATGTATGTTAAACATCTGATACAAAGCCTCGTAGTTTACCACAAGCTAACGTTGTTTTTATCTCATTTGTTACATTCCCCCAAACGACATACTAACACATGAATAGCAGTATTCTAAAGATACATTGTAGCATTGTTGTTAAGAAGTGAAGCAATGCTCTGAAGAATTGTAGCAATGTTCTACGGAACTGTGACAGTGTTATAAAGAATTGTAGTAGCGTTCTAAAGAATTGCAGCAATGAGTTCAAGAAAATTGCAGCAATGCACCAAAGAATCGTACAGACATGGTGGATATGATTTCAATCAAAACTTTACTACGAGCCGGATTTGAATTTGATAAATAAATACAGGCAAATATTTGGTAATACCTACTTTGTAACCTATCGATATACCACGGAATAAAAGGTCTAGAATGTTAAGTTATCATCGAGGGAATTTTACATATAAGTCCTAAAACAAGCAAGCAAAGAAGCCAAGAAACTACAAAACGAAAGTAGAAGGAGACATAGTTACCTTGCTAGATAAAAGTTTGTGGTTGTCCTCATGCCCCGGTCCAGAACGATGACCAGAACAGTCAGAATGTTTCCGGTAACTCCCACCACAAACAGCAGCCCGCATAATACCGTCACGGGGACCAGGATGCTGTCCGAAAACAACTGCGCGGGAGCATCAGCGGAAAGGGACGCCGCCGCCGCCGGTACCTCAGTCCGGACCTCCCGAAGGTGTAGACTTTCATTGTACCGTTCGAGGAGCGGCAACAGGATCTGCAGCAAGCTCAGCGTGTCATTGGAGTAGAACATCGTCGCTCGCTGTTGCTTGCCTTTCTTTCACATCTCATGGGATGCTCTGTTGTGTGTTTTACAATT